>NW_026110429.1:50000-105000 GCF_024679095.1 Eriocheir sinensis
TCTCTCTCTCTCTCTCTCACAGGTGGACAGACGGACAAAAATACTTACAGCTGCAATACCACACGTCTAATGAATCACCTGTCCATTATGATGGTCACAATTAATTAACCTGCTAATGTGGAGCTGATCTGTCAGCGTCACCTGAGCTCAGCGCGGGGAGAAGGTGCTGCTGGGAATGGTTGCGGGGAGGGGAGTGGGAGAGGGGAGGAGATAGGAGAGGAAGGGAGTGGGGGTAGGGGAGGGCGGGGAGGAAAGGGGGAAGGAATGTTAGGGGATGAGAGGATGAGGCACGATAAATTGAAATGGGAAGTGATAGGGGAGGAGGAGAGGGAGGGAGGGGAATGATTAGGGGAGGGGGAAAGAGGCGAGATGAGCGAGGAGGAAAATGAGAGGAGAGGGATGGGATGAGGGGATTCGAGGCAGGATAAAGTGTAGGGAGTGAGGGAGGAGAAGGGGATATGTAGGGGAAGAAGGAGAGGGGAGGAGGGAGTAGGGGCAGGGGAGGAGGGCTAGATAGGGGAGGGATGAGAAGCGAGGAGGGGAAAAAAGGGGATAAAAAATAAGAAGAGGGTAGGCTGATGAAGGATAAAAAGAAGAGGTAGATGGGAAATGGAGGAAAGGGTGTTAGCGGGAAGGAAGGGATATGGGAGAGAGAAAGAGAAGGTTGAAAATAAGGGAAATAATGAACAGGTGGTGAAATAGGGGGAAAGAAATAAGAAAAAAATAAGGAGAAGGAGGGAGAGGGGGCATGGAAGGAGCTAAGATAGGGGGAAATATATAAGAAAAAGGAAGAGAGGGGAAGTTGTGTGGGAGGGTAGGAGAAGGGTAACGTTGGGGGGAAGAGGGGAAGGTGAAAGGGGGGGAGGGGGAATGGGGTAATTATGTTAAATGTGAAATGGTAACGAGAATAGGAATGGCGAGGTTAATGAGGCGCTAATGAGGTTAATGAGGATGAAACGTGGTGATGAGATAATGAGGTGTGGTGGTGATGGGAGTGGTGATGAGGGGGAGAGATGAAAATGGAAATGACTGTGGGTGATGAAAATGAGGTTCTGGTGATGTTGGTCATGAGGGTGATGATTCTGATGATGATGTTACTGAGAGGATAAGAAGGGAATGAGAATGGGGGTGACTTTTGGTGATGAATATGGTGATGACGTGGCAATGAGGTGGTGAGGGTGATGATACAGGGATGGCAAAGGTGATGTGAAGGATTATGTAGGGCGACAATTGGAACGGAGGTGACTGTTGGTGGTGGTGGTGGTGGTGATGTGGTGATGAGTCAGTGGTGCTGATAGTGGAGGAGTGGTGATGAAATGAAGGGCGAGTGTGACGAGCTAGATTATTCTTTCTTTATCTATCCATCTTCAACAACTCATTTTATTCATTGATTTAATTCTTTGTTACATATTACATTTCTTATTTATCTCAGTTCCCTGTCTTTCTTTATTCATACAATCATCTGGAAGCTGGAGAGTTAATTACTTCACATTTATGTGTCTTTAACGGCATGTTTTTTTTGATATTTATTGACGTATTCAGATAACTTTATATACTAACAATTATCTTATCCCCAAATGACACGGTACACATAATAAAAAAAAAAAATCGTCTGATAGTTAAAAAAAAATGAAAAACACATCTCAATGCTTACTGCACATTTTACTTTTTTTTTTTTCAGCGTTCACACTATTCCACGCACACTCTGAACGTGACTGTATAAGGAAGGCTTCTTTACATACATACATGCATACGCACACATACACACACATACCTACGCATGAACATACATTGTTTCTTTTATATCAAAAGCTTTTGATAGGGTCTGGCACAAATCTTTGCTTTCTAAACTACCCTCCTACGGTTTCTATCCTTCTCTCTGTACCTTTATCTCCAGTTTCCTTTCTGACCGTTCTATTTCTGCCGTGGTAGACGGTCACTGTTCTTCCCCTAAATCTATTAACAGTGGTGTCCCACAGGGTTCTGTCCTATCTCCAACTCTTTTTCTGTTGTTCATTGATGATCTTCTTTCCAAAACGAACTGTCCTATCCATTCCTACGCCGATGATTCCACTCTGCATTATTCAACTTCTTTTAATAGAAGACCCACCCTTCAGGAACTTAACGACTCAAGGCTGGAGGCTGCAGAACGCTTAGCCTCAGACTTACTATTATTTCCGATTGGGGCAAGAAGAACCTGGTGTCCTTCAACGCCTCAAAAACACAGTTTCTCCACCTATCCACTCGACACAATCTTCCAAACAACTATCCCCTATTCTTTGACAACACCCAGCTATCACCTTCCTCAACACTAAACATCCTCGGTCTATCCTTAACTCAAAATCTCAACTGGAAACTTCATATCCCATCTCTTACTAAATCAGCTTCCTCGAGGCTGGGCGTTCTGTACCGTCTCCGCCAGTTCTTCTCCCCTGCACAGTTGCTGTCCATATACAGGGGCCTTGTCCGCCCTCGTATGGAGTATGCATCTCATGTGTGGGGGGGCTCCACTCACACAGCTCTTCTGGACAGAGTGGAGGCAAAGGCTCTTCGTCTCATCAGCTCTCCTCCTCATACTGATAGTCTTCTACCTCTTAAATTCCGCCGCAATGTTGCCTCTCTTTCTATCTTCTATCGATATTTCCACGCTGACTGCTCTTCTGAACTTGCTAACTGCATGCCTCCCCCCCTCCCGCGGCCCCGCTGCACTCGACTTTCTACTCATGCTCATCCCTATACTGTCCAAACCCCTTATGCAAGAGTTAACCAGCATCTTCACTCTTTCATCCCTCATGCTGGTAAACTCTGGAACAATCTTCCTTCATCTGTATTTCCTCCTGCCTACGACTTGAACTCTTTCAAGAGGAGGGTATCAGGACACCTCTCCTCCCGAAACTGACTTATCTTTCGGCCACCTCTTTGGATTCTTTTTAGGAGCAGCGAGTAGCGGGCTTTTTTTTTTTTATTAATGTTTACTTTTTTGTGCCCTTGAGCTGTCTCCTTTGCTGTAAAAAAAAAAAAAAAAAAATTCTTGGTCGCTCCACGGGACTTGTTCATTACATTAACAGCAGCATCTTTTAATTCTCCGTGAACCTAAGGTATTGCGCGCATATCCACAACACCTGAAGAGTAATTGTAAAAAAGATATGAGAGAATATCCCTTTTTTATTACTACTGTCTCACATTTCCTCCCTCCACATCCTCCCCCCTTCGCCTCTTTCTCCCTTCCCTGTCCTCTTTCTTGCTTTTTTCTCCCTTTCCAGTCCTCTCCTCTCTCTGCTTTCTTCACTTCCCATCATTACCTCCATCTCTCCTTACACACTTTCCCTTCCTTCCATTCTCCCTTCTCATTGTTTTCTTCTTTCTCCCTTCTCCTTCCCCCCTGCTCTCTCTCTCTCTCTCTCTCTCTCTCTCTCTCTCTCTCTCTCTCTCTCTCTCTCTCTCTCTCTCTCTCACACTCTCTCTCTCTCTCTCTCACACACACACACACACACACACACACACACACACACACACACACACACACACACACACACACACACACACACACACACACACACACACACACACGCCGAGGCTGTGGGTGCTGTGTGTTATTAGTGTGAGTGGAGGAGGAGGAGGAGGAGGAGGGAAGGACAGGGGTGAGGGAGGAAGAGAAAAAGGGAAGAGGGAGAAAGGAAATGAGAGATAAGAAAAAGTTAAAGCTCCCATGAACCTAGTTGGAAATTAGAAACATCATCACCATTATCATCACCATCACTACCACCACTATTATTACTACCAGCATCATCACACACACCACCAACACTACTGCCATCATCACCATTATCATCACCATCACTACCACCACTATTATTACTACCAGCATCATCACACACACCACCAACACTACTGCCATCATCACCATTATCATCACCATCACTACCACCACTATTATTACTACCAGCATCATCACACACACCACCAACACTACTGCAATCATCACTAGTATCATCATCATCATCATCATCATCATCATCATTCCCACCACCATCATCCTCTTCGTTATAACCTTCTCAGTGAGTCATTTTCAGATTGTGTGGCACGGCGTAGAAAACACACTTTATTCGTGACCTTCGTGGACTTTTCTAAGGCATATGAGTTAGTGAGCAGGCAAAAGTTATTTCAAGTTTTAAAAAGGATGGGATGTGGTTTAGTGATGTTGGGAGCGTTGATGAGCATGTATCAGGCAACTGAGTGTATTATCAGGAGTGCTATTGTTGCCACACTGGGTTTGAGGCAAGGCTCCCCAACTTCTTGTCTGCTTTTTATTATATACATTAATGACCTGATTATATCACTGAAGGAAAACTGTCCGAATGATTAGTTTCTGGAATGGTTACACTGCCTGGTATTAATGGACGATACTGTATTACTAGCCACTACCCGGGATAGCATGCTAAATAAGGTGAAACTTTTGCAAGACTACTGCAACCAATATAATATTAAAATTAATACCGAAAAAACTAGGTTTTTCGTCATTAATGGCTCAGAGACAGACCGACAGCCATTGCGTGTGAACACTCTGGGGTTCAATCACTGTCAACAATATACTTACCTGGGTTCAGTGTTTACCAGCGACGGGTCGGTGTCGTCGGCGGTCAAGCTTCACACCAAAGCCAAGATGGGTCATGCTTTAAAGTATGTCTCCTTTGTTGATAAGAACAACGACATTCCTTCCACGGTGAAGCGACGGGTGCTTGACGCGGCTTTGATGTCATCTTTATTTTACAGTTGTGAGTCGTGGCTGAGCGCGGACTTAAAGCCTATCACAAAAGTTTACAACTGGGTAATCAAACAGATGCTAGGCATGCGTAAAAACACCGCCAGTGATAATATGCTACGCCGAGGCAGGCTACCCGTTGCTTCCCGACTTGATGAGGCACAAACGAAACAAAATGCTTTTTAATATGTGGAAAGAGCGTAATAGCATGATTGATGATCCGTTACATTTCGCAATGGTAACTACAATTCAGAGCAGCAGCCCGGTTGGAAAACTAGTCAGTGAGTTTACTACCAAGCCCGTACCTGATTGGGCACACTCAGGGTAAATTTACATAATAAAATCAACAGAACACAATCCACTAGGTATAACACATATAAGGACTTAAATCCCTTACTAGAAGTACACGAAATATACAAACATAGACATACAGTTAAAGAACACTATCGCAAAGCATTAACGCAATTCCGGGTGTCTGGCCATAACCTGTGCATCGAGACCGGCCGATGGAACAGGCGCGGACGAGGGACTCCCGCCCGAGGACAGGCTGTGTTTCTGTGGCCTCGTTCAGACAGAGCGTCACGTGGCCCAGCACTGCCCACTCTCCCAGGGTGTCAGGGACTGCTACCAAATCAATAACTTGAAAGAAGTTTTTTCAGAAAAATACAGTAGACAGGTGCAGTGTAAAATAATATTTGATCTACTTGAAATATATAGGTAAAATAGCTGTTGAACATACACTTTTATGTTACGAGTTTTATGTAGCTTAGTTTCGTGGTGTATTTTTTCGTTTTTTGGTGTAATGTTTCCTAGCTTTCGCATGTTTTAGTATTCTTCTGTCGAATAACTGTGTTATATGCTTTTCTTAAATGACTCTAGTACTTGTGTTTTAACGTTCCAATATCGTGTATGCTCGATTCAAATTTGAGTTTTAGTATTCTTAGTTCTTTTGTTTTTAGATTTTATTGTGTGCTATTGTTTTAACGTTCCAATGTCGTGTATGCTCGATTCACATTTAAGTTTTAGTATTCTTAGTTCTTTTGTTTTAGATTTAATGTGTGCTATTCTTTTAACGTTCCAATGTCCTGTATGCTCGATTCATATTTGAGATTTAGTATTCATAGTTCTTTTGTTTTTAAATTTTATTGTGTGTATTTATTTATATTTTGGACTGCAATGTTTTCCTATATTTTTAGTGTTCATTCACTTTGTGGTCAATAAACTATCTATCTATCTATCTATCTGTGTGTGTGTGTGTGTGTGTGTGTGTGTGTGTGTGTGTGTGTGCCATAAACAATAGAGTGGGAACCTCCGGACACGAAGAAAAACAAATGTACACCGTTTGCTTTACCTCCCTGCTCTCCTCCTCCTCCTCCTCCTCCTCCTCCTTCTCCTGTTCCTATCTTCCTCTCCCTTCTCTCCATTTCTCTAAACTTTCCTAATCGCTTAAAGCTCTTTATCAGATTTTACTGTGATATATTAAACTTCATTCTCTCTCTCTCTCTCTCTCTCTCTCTCTCTCTCTCTCTCTCTCTCTCTCTCTCTCTCTCTCTCTCTCTCTCTCTCTCTCTTTTTTTTTATTTAAACAGAAACAGAATATTGTGCTAAAGTTGAAGGTTTTAAGCTTCATCTATCTATAGCTACATACAAGACACATTGCATTACTGCCTAGAGGTCCTAATCCAGCTGTTCACCTCCCGCTTAAAGTCTTGAAGTGACGCGCGATGGTGGAGGTCGGTGTGGCTGACAAGCTGGTTCTACAGGCGGCTGTAGTGGGGCTGGAAGGAGCGGAAGTGGTGTTCCGTCCTGGAGAAGGGTACAGACACCTGTTCCTGTCTGTGGGGTGCGGCTCTCTCTCTCTCTCTCTCTCTCTCTCTCTCTCTCTCTCTCTCTCTCTCTCTCTCTCTCAGCACTCCTCAATCTCTTTCTTCACCTCCATTCCTTTGTTCTTGATCGCCTTTTGTTCCTGATACTTTTTTTCTTTTATATATTTCACAACCTTCAACACCAACAACTCTATTGCCACCACCAGAAACTCCTCCTGTTCCTCCTCCTCCTCCTTCTCCCTGACACACCCATTCGATAAGACGCCAGACGGCCGGGCAGATGGGTGTGGGGAGGCGGTGCGGGATGATTCGGTGGTTTAATAGATAATAACTAAGGTAACTTTTTGAATATAAAGACTCCATGACAGGAAAATAATATTAGAAAGACGGACCGACAGATTTATATATGTACACAATGATAGATAGTTGGGTAGATAGGATGGTAGGTAAGTAGGTAGGTATATATGCAGGTAATGTGGTAGGTAGGTAGGTAGAAAAGCAGGTAAATAGGTAGGTAGGTATGTTGGGAAGTAGACAGGTAGATAAATATGTAGAAAGATAAATAGATTAATAGATGGGCATACAAAATAGCAGATAGTTACATAGGTAGACAAAGAGATAAGAAGATACACACAAACACGTAGAAAGATTAATGTATAGATACAGGCTGGCAGACCGAGAGACAGGTAAACGAGATTTTCATAGATTTACATAGACAATCAGACCACACAGACCCCATGGTCCAGACTAGGTGGTCTGTCCTTACACCTAAGTGATTTTACAGTAATCAGATGGCTCCAAAACGTTGCTTTTCTACTCTAGTTAATATTAAGTTCAAGGAAGTGACGGTCGAGCTTGTTTTTAAAGGAGTCAATCGTGTTACACTGGACCACTGATGGTGGGAGCTTATTCCATTCTCGCACTACAACGTTGGTGAAGAAAAATTTGGTGCAGTCTGAATTTACTTGTCTACATTTGAGTTTTGTGCCATTGTTCCTCGTTCGCAAAGTGTCATCGATCATAAACAATTTTGTTCTGTCTACATTCGTGAAACCATTAAGTATTTAAAAACATTCGATCAGTTTTCCTCGGAGGCGACGTTTCTCAAGAGAGAACATGTTAAGGGTGGAAAGCCTTTCTTCGTAGGATTTGTTGCGCAAGGAAGGGATCATTTTTGTTGCTCGACGCTGAACACCTTCTAGTTTAGCAATGTCCTTTGCATGGTGGGGAGACCAAAACTGTACCGCATATTCCAAGTGGGGTCTGACTAAACTATTGTAGAGCGAAAGTATTACATCTTTATTTTTGAATAAAGAGTCTCTTTTAATGAAGCCCAACATTCTGTTCGCTTTATTTGCTGCATCGATGCATTGATGTGAGAATTTGAGGTTTGGCGCGATTTTAATCCCCAGGGCCTTAACGCATTGAACACTTGTAAGTTTAACGCCGCGTATTTCGTAATCGAACTTCGTATTTTTTTTCCAACTTAAAGGACCTGGCACTTGTCTACGTTAAAGGGCATCTCCCATCTATCCGACCAAGCTGAAATTTTGTGCAAATTCTCTTGGAGACTTTGCCTGTCTTCGTCAGTGAGAACCGAGTTACCAATTTTTGTGTCGTCTGCAAATTTACTAATGCGATTATTGAGTCCAACATCCACGTCGTTGATGTAAATAATGAAAAGCACTGGGCCAAGAACCGAGCCCTGAGGGACGCCACTAGTGACCGGCGCCCACTCTGAGTTAAATCCGTCAATCACAACTCTTTGTTGTCTGTTGCTCAACCAATTCGCGATCCATTGGTTTACTTGACCGTCAATGCCTATTTGCTTTAATTTATAAAGTAATTTATGATGTGGGACTTTATCAAACGCTTTCTGGAAATCAAGATAGACTACGTCCACTGATTTGGTTACGTCATAAATTGAGAAGAGATCGTTATAAAAGGTCAGTAGGTTTGACAGGCAGGATCTTTTGTTACGGAAGCCATGTTGTGAATCCCCAATTAATGAGTGGCTTTCGAGGTAACTCACAATTTTGTCTCTAATTATGCTCTCGAGTAGCTTACCTACAACTGAAGTTAGACTAATGGGTCGGTAGTTACCTGGTATTTTTTTGTCTCCTTTCTTAAAAATCGGTGTCACGTTAGCCTTTTTCCAATCCGAAGGGACGATGCCTTGTCGCAAGGACATATTGAATACGGTAGTGAGAGAGGAGAGTATTTCGCTCTTTGTTTCTTTAAGCAGTATAGGATATACTTTGTCGGGTCCGGGACTTTTATTTGTTTTAAGTGAATGGAGAGCTTTAAGAATTCATCGGTTGTTATTTCAAAATTAGGCAATGCATGCTCGAGATTTACAATAGTACTGGTGTTGTTGGTAGCGAGAGGAAGACTGTTAGTATTAAACACCGAGGAAAAGTAATTGTTTAAGAGGTTTGCAATGTGTTGGCTGTCAGTCACTAGTGCACCGTCGCTGTTTGTTAAAGGTCCAATACCACTTTTGATCGCCTTTCTGTTGTTTATGTAACTGAAGAAAGATTTCGGATTATTTTTACAGTTGGCTGCAATATTTTCTTCATATCTACTCTTTGCCTGACCTACTAGTCTTTTTACTCGTCGCGTGGCATCATTATAAAGTCTAATGTTTTCGGGCGTGCTTTGTTCTTTCTTTAACCTGTAAAAAAAATTATCTCATTGACTGATTGTTTAATTTCGCTATTAAACCACGGTGGGCTTTTATTAGTGTTAATTCGTTACTCGCACAAGGGGACGAATGTGTCCTGCTGAGTGAGTAAGTGATTTTTAAGGATTAGCCAGGCTTCATCTACGTTGCCGTCATCTGATACTTGTATTTCTGTTAGTTTTTGTCGGATTTCTACGAAGTTAGCTCTTTTGAAATTGGGCACCTTTACTTTATTCTCAGTCACTGATGATTGAGCTCTAATGTCAAAGCGCACTAATTTATGATCGCAAGAACCGAGGTGTTCTCCTACCGTGACACTTCTGACTAGGTTATCTTTGGTCGTTATAACAAGGTCGAGTATATTATTTTGTCGAGTTGGCTCAGAAACCATTTGGCTTAGATAATTTTCTTCTAGAAATTCGATCATTCTATGTGACTCGCCTTCTGTACCTGACAGTGTCACCCAGTCGATATGGGGGAGGTTAAAGTCTCCTAATATCAGTGAGTCGTTGTTATTAAGTGACTGCCTTGAGACGCTGTACATTTCAACGTCGTCATCGAGTGATTGCCCGGGAGGTCTGTAGGTGACAGATATATTTAAATTGACTTTTGCAATGTTTACTCGCACGCACAAATGTTCAACGTTACTGTTTCCCGGTGTTTTGTCAGTGGGTTGCAAATAGCTTTTGACATAAAGGGCGACGCCACCGCCTCTACGGTTTACACGATCTTTGTTGAAGAGTCTGTAGCCATCTATGTTGTATTCGGAACTTAAATCAATATATGTGGTGTCGATAAATGTTTTGGTTATAGCAATTATGTCAAAATTTTCTGTTAAAGCAAGACATCTCAGTTCATCAAATTTGTTTCTTAGGTTACGCGCATAGAAACTAAGGATTTTTAAGTTATCTAGAGGCTTGGTAATAGAGGTGGTGGTACCTGCGGGATCACGGTTACGGGTTTGTTGCAATGCACGGCGTCTATTTACACGGGCGGGGTGGGGGGACGTGGCTGTGACTCGTTTTTTGCTCGGATGACACGTACTGCGTCGTTGAGGAGCCTTCCGAATCTGGCTGCCCGATGGGAGAAAGGTGCAATCCGTCCCTGTGAGAGAGAGAGAGAGAGAGAGAGAGAGAGAGAGAGAGAGACCAAGCAGCGCAGTAACACACCAAAACACTCGCGCCTCGGGGTCTATTTTCAGGCACAGGCTCGGAGAAAGCAAGGCATTAAAAAAAAGTAAGAAAAAAATAATAAAACTGAAAAACGAACTAAATTACAAAAGCAAAAGTGAGTAATATTTTCTTACTAGACCATAATTTTCTTTTATTTTCATTCAAATGAGAGGAGAGGAATGAGAGGAGTAAGGGGAGAGGAGAAAGAGAAAAGGAGTGAGAGGAGTGGAGTGAGAGGAGAGGAAAGAAGGAATAGGAGTGAGAGGAGAATACGAAGGGAGAATAGTTAGGGGAGAGAAATAAGATTAAGGGAAGGCATCTAGGTGTATAACTGATTAAAAGGGAGGGAATGAGGGGTCAGGAGTCGGCAGTGAGCGGATCAGGACGCGTCTCCAGCTGGCTCAGGACACACTGAGTCGCGGGTCAAGTGAAGGCGGCGCCGTAAATAAAATCGCAGTAAAGTGACTGAAAGAACATAAAAAAAGTGAGTGAGTGAGAAGAAAAAAAGATCAAATGAGAAAGCGACAGAGAGAGAGAGAGAGAGAGGGGGTAAAAGCGTCATTTTCGAGGTTAGTAAAGTAAAAGGAGGAGAGAAAGAGGGAAAAGCTTAAAAAATATATAGAGAAAAGATCAGCAACTTAGAGAAGAAATTGTATATCGTCTGGTTGATCAAATAATTACAAGGGAAAAACGAAAGAGGTGTTGGTTTGTTTGACAGAAAGAAGAAAGAATGTAAAGGTTGGTGTACTGGATGTTATTGTTGTTGTTGTTGTTGTTGCAAGATAAAAAAAGAATGAAAAGGATAAAAGTGAGTTATACAAAATGAAACGAAGGTTACCAATAATTATTATGTTCGTTGTTGTTGTTGACATTGCTTTAAGCTGTAAAAAAAAAGAAATAAGAGAAAAGGATAAGAGCGAGCTATGTGAAATCAAAGAACAGAAATAAGCAAAAGGAATTAAGGAAGGAAGGAAGGAAGCAAAATCTGTCAGTTGGTCGTTGCTATTGTTTCTTTTAAGGTCATTGGTGTTAATTATTCAATGATGAAAGTGATTATTGGAAGCTGTCGGGATTCAAGCAAAATTATGTTAAGAGATTATGAGCTACTTTTTGCGGAACTACATTATTAATAACACACGAGCTGACAGAATTTCTGTTATGATTGTCGCTATATATTAAAAAAGAATAATAGAAGGAAATAATGAGTTAACATAAATATTTTACAAGTTAGATAACTCCTCGAGCCTTTTTCTTCTCAATTTCTGCTACATTCGCGGTCTTCGTTCTAATTTTCATTCTGTGGAACACCATCTCTCCTCTTCTAAACCTCATCTTCTCTTCCTCACCGAAACACAGGTTTCTGAGGCTACTGACAGCAATCTCTACTCTGTTCCCTCCTACTATCTCTATCCTAGATTTCAATCCAAAGCTAGATGTTGTGCCTACGTGCGCAACGACATCACTTGCTCTCGTGCCCACAACCTTGACTCCTCAGAAGTTTCCACCATCTGGCTAAGACATCATTGTCATTCTACTACTAAATACATCAGTGCTGTTTATATCTCACCTAACTCTACTAACTATGTAAAATTCTTTGACTACTTGAACTCTAAAGTGTAGCACATCTTGACCCACTCTCCATTCGCTGAAATCTCCATCTTAGGAAATTTCAATGTTCACCACCAGCTTTGGCTTTCATCCTCTTTCACTGACCATCCTGGTGAACAAGCCTACATCTTTGCTCTCCTCAATGACCTAGAGAAGTTGGTTCAGCACTCTATACGTATTCCCGACCGTCTTGGAGACACGCCCAACATACTAAATCTCTTCCTTACCTCTGACCCTTCTACTTACTCTGTCAAACTGTTCTCTCCGTCGGGCTCCTCCGATCACAACCTTATTTCTGTAGCCTGTCCTTTCGCTCCTGTACATCCTTTGGACCCACCGAAGAGGCGATGCTTCTGGCATTTTGCTTCAGCTCGGTGGGACGACCTGAGGATGTACTTTTCCGATTTCCCGTGGAATGATTACTGCTTCCAGGAGAGAGACCCCTCTGTGTGTGCTCAGCGCATCACAGAGGTGATTGTCTCTGGAATGGAGGCATACATTCCACATACTTTCTCTACTCCTCATGCTAAAAAGCCTTGGTTTAATCACGCTCGTTCTCGTGGTGTCAAAGATAGAAAGGCAGCTCACAAAAGGTACCAGAGCCTTCGAACTCCCGCTAACCATGAACTCGGAGCTCGGAATCGTGCTAAATCTATTCTCCGACTTACCGAAAACTCCTTTATCAATAGAAAATGCCAAAACCTTGCTTTCTCTAATTCTTCCCGTGACTTCTGCCGCTGAATAATCTCTTCATCCTCTTAAATGCAAACTTTAGGCAGCGTTTACACCAAGCGAGTCGCGTCGAGTCGAGTTACGTCAAGTCATTTGATGCGATTCATTTTGACGCATCTCCGTTTACACCAACTGCGTCAACCTGAGTCAAATCAGTACTCAGTCACCCATTTGACTTCATGGAGATTGGATGCATATTCTCTTGCTGAAGTAACTGCTTTGCTCTGGCTTCGTCGTCGCAGACGGAAAAATTGAGCTCGAATCTGGATGCATCAACTGAACACCAAAAGACCAGATTTTAGAAATTTCAGTCATTTATTCCCAGACCTGGTAAACTATCCAGAAAAATTCTACAACATTTTTAGGATCCCGGTGGTTGGGGTCACTGGAATCATAAATAGCATGGCGCTCTTGAACTAAGTTGATAAGGATACTTCAAAACACCACGGCAGACTCGCTGTGACTGACGTCAAAATAGGTCCAGTCCTACATGTGACTCGACGCGACGCGACGCGACGTGACTCAACGCATTTGGTGTAAACAGTTTCTTTCAAAAAAACATACAAATCAGTCTTAAAACTGGGGTGGCGATTCATGATGCGTCATGAAGCGTCATGGCGCGACGCGACGCGACTCGACGCGACTCGACGCGACTCGCTTGGTGTAAACGTAGCCTTACTGTTGTTTATTTCAGCCGGGAATATATTTATCCACGTGTGCATGTAAAATGTGCATATGTTGATCTGTGTAAAGAGTCGTATTTTTTACGTTGAAGTATATTTTCCAGCAACATAATTCTGGCGCTGCGTGATCGGTTTGTCGCCTTCCGTGCAAACACCATAATGGTGTGTGTGCAGACCGCAGACACTTTCATCCCCTGATGATTATTTTATCATGATCTCGTTGGTTCATGTTTAGTGTGTGTTTTGTTTTACGTATGTAAGTAGATTTTCAGGTAATTAAGTTATCTATTGTTCCATCTTTTCGTCGTCTTTCATGCAATTTAGTGTTTCATGAAATTTAGTGTTCCAAAACCAATTACAATCCTTTCCCTTGCGCTAATTAACTTAGTAAATGTTTGTTTACTTTATATAGTTCATTTGTATACGAATGTGTTTTCACATTTATTTTTGCATCGCTTAATCTACTCATCATTTCAGGAAACGTAATTTCGTGTGTGTAGAAAGCAGTTACAATTGTTATATATTTCTTTCCGACTTTATTAATGATGTAACTTCATATTGTTTTTATTTATATTCTTTCGCAACTCCGTACAAATCCCAATAACTTTATTTCGGATTTCGCTTAATCCATTTTTTCCTCTGTTATGCAAACGTAATATCGCGTGTGTCCAGTGCAGTTATTCTCTCTCCTGGTCTGCATTACTTCTCCAAGTGTTTGTCAATGTTTGTGGAGTGCATTCAAACAGATAAATTTTTCCAGCAACACAACTTCTGCATCTGCTTAATCTATTCGTCGTCTGTTGTGCAAAGTGTCTTATTATTATTAATTATTATTATTACTATTATTATCGATATTATATTATTATTATTATTATTATTATTATTATTATTATTATTATTATTATTATTATTATTATTATTATTATTATTATTATTATTATTATTATTATTATTATTATTATTATTATTATTATTATTATTATCGATATTATTATTATTATTATTATTATTATTATTATTATTATTATTATTATTATTATTATTATTATTATTATTATTATTATTATTATTATTATTATTATTATTATTATTATTATTATTATTATTATTATTATTATTATTATTATTATTATTATTATTATTATTATTATTATTATTATTATTATTATTATTATTATTATTATTATTATTACACTGGGTAACAAAAAAATATTTTTTGAAAATCGTCCAGGGTTTTCCAGCTGAATTAGACTAATTTTGATGCTCTGAGTCCGAAAATGACCTTGGTTTTGCTCAATCAGGTCAAGATTTTTTGCTACAGATTTTTTTTCATAATCGATTTTTCGTAAAAAAAAAAATTTCTGCGGATCATCAGCTGAGAAACCCTGACGATTTTTTTCCGTTTTCCTCAAGAAATAAAAGTCAACGTATCCAAATTCATTCAGTTTTTATTTACTCCATCAAATTTGATAAGCATATAATACTTCTAAATAAACGTTACGTGACACAAAAGTTCAGAGTTCACGGCATAAATCGGCGTTTCTTCGATTCCCGTGCGTGAGCAGCTGCTGGGTTGTCTCTCTTCAGCGACCAGCAGCGTGAACTGTTTCATTAACCCAAGCTTCATGTGCAGCGGTGGGATCAATATCTTCTCCCGGTCAACAAGAGGTTCGTTTATGATGTTTCTCGCCCCAGGTACTAACTGCTCTCGCGCCGGCCACTCTTTCTTTACATAGTGCTGGGCTCTGTCTCGACTGTCCCACATACATATAAGGCATGGGTACTTTGTGAACCCGGACTGCTGAACAAGTAGAAAGTTCACCATCTTGAGGTCGACGCAGATGATCCATTGGTGCTGCTCATATTGGATTTTGTCGAGCACGTACTTCACTGCTTCATAGTTCTCTTCGAGAGTTGTGGAGTGCGCAAGAGGGATTGAGGCGAACTGGTTCCCGTTGTGGAGGAGCACACACTTCAAAGAGCGCTTGCAGCTGTCAATGAAGAGTCGCCAATCTCTCGGATCGTATTGAGAAGCGCCGAGTTTAACAAAAAGACCGGCGACATCTCGGCAGTACACGAGGTCTTCCTCCTGGCAGAAGTAGCCCATGTAGTCCTCATGCCTTCTACGAAAGAAAGTGATACGCGCGTCCTCGCCAAGTAGATTTTTCTCTTTGAGTCTAGAGGCCAACAGCTCGGAGGAAGTCTTCGACAAGCTGAGATCCCGAACCAGATCATTAAGCTCACCTTGTGATATGGGCTGCGGACCATACTCCTCTTCTGTATCTCCTCCCTCGTCTGTAGTGGTGGCCTCGTCGTCGCTGTCAGGAAGCTCTCTGAACGCTGGTACAGGAATTTCTTCGCAGTGAGCAACTGGACGGCGGGCAGATGGAAGGTCGGGGTACTGGAGGCTGTGCCGATTCTTCCGGTTGATGCCAGTAGTATTGATGGCGCAGAAGTAACAATCCGATGCATGGTCAAACGGCTCCCTCCAAACCATCGGAATCCCAAACTTCAGTGAAGTTTTCGCGCCCTTCGTCCACCGCCGGAGGTATTCCACGCACGTCTTGCACACCGTGTGCGGTGCCCAGGACTTATCTTGGTCACCCAGCTTGACTTCAAAGTAAGCCTGGTAGGCGCGCTTCACAAATCCTGTGATGTTCTTCCTGTCCACTGACAGCGTGTATTCTCCGCAGATGTAGCAGAAAACGTCAGGATTATTCCTGCATGACCGTCGCGCCGAAGCCATATCAATGACCTGAAAAATATTAAAAAAAAATATATGTAATATGTAATAGCAGGATGCAGCTGACTGTCAGCAGGATGACTGACTGACACGTATGCAGCTAATTTAGAGAAGTAAGTTAGTTTTGTAATTCGATATATTCTTCAAGAAAAATATGATTGAACTCAAAACCCCTGATATTAGCATATGTATAGCTCGTCAGGTAGGCCTATGGCTGTATCTCAAAAAGTTGACCTGATAGAGCAAAATCAGTGTGATATTCGGACTCAGAACACCAAAATTAGTCAGAATCAGCTGAGAAACCCCTGACGATTTTTTGGTTGTTACCCTGTGAATTATTATCGATATTATTATTATTATTATTATTATTATTATTATTATTATTATTATTATTATTATTATTATTATTATTATTATTATTATTATTGATATTATTATTATTATTATTATTATTATTATTATTATTATTATTATTATTATTATTATTATTATTATTATTATTATTATTATTATTATTATTATTATTATTATTATTATTATTATTATTATTATTATCGATATAATTATTATTTTTATTATTATTATTATTATTATTATTATTATTATTATTATTATTATTATTATTATTAATAGTAGTAGTAGTAGTAGTAGTAGTAGTAGTAGTAGTAGTAGTAGTAGTATTGTGGTTGTTGTTTCATTGTCGTTTATATTATCACTATTATTTACTGTTTTTTTAAATCATTATTAT
Source organism: Eriocheir sinensis (assembly GCF_024679095.1). NCBI lineage: Eukaryota > Metazoa > Arthropoda > Malacostraca > Decapoda > Varunidae > Eriocheir > Eriocheir sinensis. The sequence goes on from NW_026110429.1 coordinate 66,958, forward strand.
AATCACATTATTTTCCTGTATGTATTAGGCCAGCAAATGTCTATCTTACATTATTTGTATCTTTCATAGTCATTTTCAATCATGATCGACACGCCCCGCGCTGCTTAACCAATTCATCTTCCAGGCAAACGCAATTCATGTGTTTCAACTGCAATTACATTTTTTTCTTGAGTGCAATAATCCGGTAAATGTCGATCTATATTTCATGTTTCAGTTTTCTGGACATTAATGAAACTGCCTGCAGCATACACGCCATTGATTAGTCCATTACACCTTTCCACCCAGTCCTTTCCTCCCTTACCTTTTCATCTTTGTCCCATCATGCGCACTCATTCATTCCTCCTCCTTTTCCTCTCCTTACCCTTCTTCCTTTTCCTTTCATTCTTTTTCCTCTTCCTCCTATTCCTATACCTCAAGGCCCCTTTCTACTCCCCCATTTCTTTTCTGTCCTCGTTTTCCTCCCATTCCCTCCCCTGTTCCTGTACCTTACTGTCCTCCTATTCCTCCCGCTCGTCTCCTTCATTTCTCTCTATTGCTTTCTACCCATCCTTTTCCTACTTCATTTTCTCTTTCTCACATCCTCTTTCCTCTCTCCCTTCCTCCTCCTCTTCCTTTACCTTCCCGCTCCCTCCTTCCTTTTTCCACTTTACCTAGATATTCGTCCATGCCTCCTTTCTCTCTCTCTCCTTCCTACCATTGGCACCGACTAAGTCCAGGTGACATTCGACTATTAATTAAAGAAAAGTGCACCACCTGTTCCACCTGCACTAATAACCTGCAGATCAACTCTCATTAACGCTAAATTAACTAATATTTTACACCTTTACCTCTACGCTGCCCCCTTCCCCTCCCTTCTCCCCTCCCTCCCCCTCCCCTACCCCTACCGACGAAGATTGTTTATCATCTCAACCACTGGAGGTTAGAAGGACCAAAAAGATGTTAAATGGCGTGCTCATCGCAGAAAGTGACATTTTACGCACAATTGAAAAGATTAAAGTAAGCAAAGCTCCTGGTCCAGACAAAATTACCCCTGGGGTCTTAAAACAAATCAAACATCAAATTTGTAAACCGCTCTCCATCATATTCAATAAATCTTTAACGGTTGGAAAAGTTCCGTCGGATTGGAAACTTGCAAATGTCACACCAATTTTCAAAAAGGGGGACAAGTCTCATCCAGGAAACTATCGACCAATTAGCCTGACATCGATTGTTTGTAAGTTAATAAAGACTATCACCCGCGACAATATGGTGAAATTTTCCGAAGAAAATAATATGATAAATAACTCGCAACATGGCTTCCGTAGTAAACGTTCGTGTTTAACTAACTTACTTGTTTTTTTTCATTATATTTTTGAGGTGTTCGATGAAAGCAGATCAGTAGATATCATATATCTGGATTTTCAAAAGGCGTTTGATAAGGTCCCCCACCAACGATTGCTCAGCAAACTATTGGCGAACGGTATCTCGGTTAACATTCACAATTGGCTTGTGAACTGGCTCTCTGAGCGGAAACAGAGAGTAGTTCTAAACGGTATTACATGTAACTGGCTCGACGTCAGAAGCGGCGTACCTCAAGGATCAGTGCTTGACCCCATGCTCTTCTTAATTTATGTTAATGATATCGATGATGGGCTCACTTGCAAAGTATCAAAATTTGCTGATGACACAAAAATTGCTAGTAAAGTAACTGCGACACTCGACGAAGAAGCTTTACAATCAGATCTAGATCGACTTGCACGTTGGGCCAATCAATGGCAAATGAAATTTAACGTTGACAAATGTAAAGTGTTGCACATCGGAAAAAAATAACAATCGCGTTCGGTACGTAATGAATGGCCAACAACTTTCTGCAGTAAGTAAAGAAAAGGATCTTGGAATCACTATATCAAGCGATTTAAAGCCCGGTCAGCATTGTTCAGAGGTAGTTAAAACTGCAAACAAATTGGTTGGCGTCATCGGACGAGTCTTTAATAATAAATAGGAAAAAGTAATATTAAAACTGTATAATTCGTTGGTTCGACCCCGTCTAGAGTACTGTGAGCAGTTTTGGTCTCCCTACTACAGAAAAGACATAGAAAAGTTGGAACGGGTCCAACGAAGAGTAACAAAGATGATTCCTAGGTTGAGAAATTTGTCATATGAACAAAGGTTTAGAGAAGTAAATCTATTCAGCCTATCAAAACGAAGAATGCGAGGCGATCTAATAGAAGTGTTTAAAATGTTTAAAGGATTCAGTGATTACTTCACAATTGATCGATCAAATAGAACAAGAAGAAACCACAGTTTGAAGATAAGTGGCAAAAGATTCTCGTCGCACGAAGCTAAACACTTCTTCTTCAATCGAGTTGTTGATGTTTGGAACTCTCTTCCCTGTGATGTCGTTGATAGTACAACAGTTACGGCCTTCAAGAATAGATTAGACAAGTATTTTGAATCCAACCAGCAACTAAGATATTACTCATTGTCGTAATAACGTTAAGTTGTTTCGAATACTGGTGTCCTTGTCCGCTTTTATCACCCGGTTAGTGGTAGCAGTAATGGTAGGTCTTTCCTCTTTCCTACATAATTTCCATGCAGTTTTTCCATGCTGCATGGTTCTTTTTCTTTTCCTGCCGGCTTTGGCTGGAGGGATGGGGGGGTGGGGAGGAGCCTTCGCCTTTGCTGTCCATCATTTTCCACCTTTGATTAGATAGTTAGTGTAGCTTGTCACAAACAGCCTCGTAGGGACCATCAGGTCTGCTGTTGTTTGTTCTTCCTTTGTGTTTCTTTGTGTTCCTATCCGTATCCATTAGCTCCAGGTGATGTTAGGTTATTAATTTCCAGCGAGTTTCTTTGTTGTTTTCAATAAACTTGAGAGCACACTTATCTGGCTTTCGCTTACCCTATGATAGATGTGATTGGTCAGATATTTAAATAATAAATAAGGACTAGAGGGGCTGTGAGTCTGATAACTCAATTTTCAGTTATTTATTTTATATTTTTTTTATTGCTGAGAATTTACGGGATTTTCGGAAGTCCAGACCTTTCAAGAACCCCACACTCACTTATAACTACTTGTAATCACTTATAATGACTTAACCTACGTCTTTTCCTTATACTTCTAAGTTTCTTCTCCTGCCTTCACATCCCGGCATTACACCTGAGACATATGAAAAAGTGTCAGTAAAATCTTATATCCCTGAAATACTTATCCAATGAAGACTTGAAGTTATTGATACTCTGTGCGCTAACAACTGACGGTGGGAGTCTATTCCAGTGATCGACGACTCTATTATTGAAATAACTTCTGTGCGCCAATGTGTTACATCGGTTTCCCTTTAACTTCATACCGTTGCTGCGTGTTATTGTGTTGGTGTCTCTCTGAAATAAACTATCTGGGTTAATGTTGTCGAATCTATTAAGGATTTTGAGCACTTCAATTAAGTCCCCTCTTATCCTTCGCTTCTTTAAAGAAAACATATCTAAACGCTTTAAACGCTCGTCATACGTCAAGTTACGGAGCGCTGGAATTTGTTTGGTTGCTCGTCGCTGTATCCTTTCTAGCAAAACTTGATCTTTGATATAATTCGGTGACCAGAACTAAACGGCGTATTCTAGGTGTGGTCTTACAAATGCTAAATATAATCTCTTCATAAGTTCGGGTGATTTATAATAAAAGTTTCTTGATATTAATCCTAACATCATATTGGCTTTTTTACTCGCTGCAGAACATTGATCACTCATTTAAAGAGTGTTACTGATAATGACACCAAGATCCTTTTCTTGTTTTACTTCGCTGAGCTCATGTCCTTGAATCTGATATTTAAAGTTAGGATTTTTTCACCTATGTGCATTACTTTACATTTATCTACGTTAAAACTCATTTGCCATTTTTCGCTCCAGTCGGCAAGTCTTATTAAGTCTGATTGAATATTTTCGCAACTTTGACTGTTCACTACCGTACCTCCTAATCTGGTGTCGTCGGCGAATTTGGCTACTTTTGATAGGATATCAGTTTCTAAGTCGTTCACGTAAATTATGAATAGTGTTGGCCCCAGGACCGAACCTTGGGGCACGCCACTGGTGACGGGTTGCCAATCCGATGCTTCACCATTAAGAACTACACGTGTTCTCTGTCGGTGAGCCAGTCATGAATCCACGCACATAGATTGTCGTTAATACCGTGGGAACGCAGTTTTGAAATAAGCCTAACGTGAGGAACTTTATCAAACGCTTTCTGAAAATCTAGGTATATTACGTCATATGGGCCTCGGGCGTCCCAACATGTATAAACATCGTTGAAAAAGGATAATAGGTTGGTAAGTCAAGACCGATTACTACGAAATCCATGCTGACTATCAGTTATCAAATCATTTGTTTCAAGGAAAGTGGTCATTTTATCCCTGATTATTTTGTCGAATAGTTTAATTAGGACAGACGTGAGGCTGATAGGACGATAATTACTGGCTTGTTTTTTGTCTCCTTTTTTAAAGATCGGGGTAATATTGGCCTTTTTCCACTCGAGAGGCACACTGGCCTGTGCTAATGACTTGTTGAATATTAATGTTATGGGTAAGTCTAGCTGTTGACTACATTCTCTTAACACGCGAGGAGATAAATTATCGGGATTTATTTGGATCTATTCTCTGCAGGTACGCACACACCTCGCTGATATCAATTTCGGTCAATGCAAGCTTATGTTCTTCAGGGCCTTGAAAAATTTTCTTCGGGGCTGGAACTGACGTCATATTCTCTTTTGTAAATACGCTACTAAAGGTTGAATTTAGGACCAATGCCATGCCTTTATCATCATTAATCGTATTGCCACTTAATAGGAGTGGGCCGATATTATTTTTAACAGCATTTTTGTTTCTTACATAACTGAAAAATAACCTGGGATTTTTCTTGGCATCAAGTGATATTTTCATCTCATATTCGCGTTTCTGTTTTCTGATTTTCCTTTCGCACTCTCTCTTGACATTGATGTAATTAGTATGATCCTGTGGATTATGTGTCAGTTTATATTTCTTATACAGTTTTCTTTTTTCGACGATGATTTTTTGCAGGTAATTATTCATCCACAACGGTTTTTGATTATCAGTCCTTCGTGGCTTGAGTGGAATGAATTTATTTACGCTCGCAGTGATTTGTGCAGTAAAACGATTATACATTTCTTGAACGCTGACATTGTTGAGCAAATGTTTCCAATTTACTGAAGCCAGTTCTCTTTTTTAAGTCCGTAAAATTTGCTTTACTGTAATTAGGTATTAAGAGTGAGTTTGCTCGTGCTTTTGTTTCAATATTTAAAGCACATCTTATTATGTTGTGGTCACTGTTTGCTGATGGCTTGCCTACCTCAGAGGCAGTTATGAGATGACTATCGGTCGAGAAGATTAAATCAAGAATATTATTTCCGCGTGTCGGCATGGTAACAGTTTGATTAAGAAATGAATTTTGTGCAAAGTCAATTAATCTCTCTCCTTCTCTGTCGCCAGAAAGTGCATTCCAGTTAACGGAGGGTTATTGAAGTCACCGCAAATTATTGCATTTTTATTTCTGATAACTCTATTTTTCTCTGCGTAGATATTTCCATCAATATCTTCATTTGATTTAGGAGGTCGGTAAATTACGCCCAGAGCATACTTTTCATTATTGATCGTTGCTTGTACATACAATGAATCATAAGCCTCTGTTTCGGCAATGTTTTCTGAATGATTTCTAAATTATTTTTCGCATATATTATTACACCTCCTCCTTTTTTGTGTAAACGACACTTAGCAAACGCATTGTAACCATTTATAGCTACTTCACCTACGTGATGTTTATCGCGCATATTCAGCCATGTTTCCGTGATCAAAATGAAGTCGGGTTTTTCAGTAATTGCATATATTATCAAGTGGCTACGCTTCTGAATGATGCTACGGGCATTTACATAAAAGATGTTTAATTTATTCGTCGAGTGTGTGCCATCTATCAACTGTCGTATCACTGGAATAGCGCGTCAGACTTGACTATCCTCAATTACCCCTACCTCACCAACCACCTGCGTGGCTGTTGACCTCACTGCTACCTCAGTACCCTTCACCTGTGGATCTGGTGACCTGACATCCTGCGCAGTACCGTACACCTGCGGCCTGACCTCACTATCAGGGTGTGGTTTCCTCCCGGCTAGGCCGGAAGCTACCTCACCTCGTTGCTGCACCTGTCTTAGCTCTTTCGAGGAGGAGGAGGAGGAAGAGAAGGAGGAGGGGAGCGGTATATAATCAAGGGGAGACTGAGAAATAGAAGGAGGGGAGGCGAAGGAAGAGGAACGGGTGGAATGAAGGGGAGGAAGAGAGATAGGAGGAAATAAAGGGCGAAGAAATTGAAACGGAGGAGGAGGACGAAAGATGAGAAGAAATAGAAGAAAGGAAACGGGGAGAAGAAACAGAAGAGAGAGGAGGAAGAGGAGGGAGAGGAAAATAAAGGCATAGGGATGGTAAAGCATAGAAAAGAGAGACAGAGACAGAGTTAGAGAGAGACAGAGAGAGAAACCGACATGGTCAAACATCAAAATTCTAATCACGTCATCATCATCAGATCGTTGAGCACCTGGACCATTCGTGACTCCTAATGACCAGGTGTGACGTGACGGGCAGGTGATTGCACAGGTGCAGGGCCGGCTCACCTTTAAGAATAATTAATTCACACCAAGCACACAGCAACCTAGTAGCTATGCTACTAGGTTAGGTCACCAGTAGCGTATGTAAGTAAGTAAGTAAGTAAGTAAGTAAGTAGTAATTTCCTCTTATTTCTCTCTTTACTGTAAAATTTCCATGTCCCTTTCTTCCTTAAAGGTACATGGTGTTCTCTTCTAACTGTTTCCTGCCGGCACGTTGCCGGAGGGAGAGGTGGGTGGGGAGGAGCCTTCATCTATTCTGTCCTGTCCTACCACACGTAGATTACTAGTAGTAGCGGTAGTAAACAGACACCCTCGCCATAGACCGATAGGTCTTCTGGTGTCTGTTCATCCTATGTATTCCTATGTATTTCTCCTCCTCCTCCTCCTCCTCCTCCTCCTCTTCTTCTTCTTCTCCCTCCTCGTCCTCTTCCTCTTCCAGTTCTCTCTTTTCCGCTGCTCTCCTCCTCCTCCTCCTCCTGAGAGCAAGAACACAGCAAAGAATGACAATGAAGTGACAGCCGCTGCATGTAATACTTTTCTGCTCAAGTGCTGGGTGGTATAAATATACATTTGAAAAATCTCAACGAGTGATGCAGATGCAATATACTACACCCATTACACACGTATTCAAGCCATGACATATTAATTCACATCGTAGTAATTCACATATGTTTCGACCTGAACCCACAAGCTGGGAAACAATAACTTTAGCCATCAAACACATATATAGTGACTCTTACGGATCAGACGGCATCCCTCTTAAATTTTTAAAAGACGCCCTTCATTGCACATATTATCTGCGTCATAAACACTTGTAAGTGGGGTTTTCCCCACAACGTGGAAGCTCTCCATTGTAATACCTATTTTTAAGTCTGGCAATGTAAACGAACCTATAGCGTCCCATCCTACCCATTCTTTCTAAAGTAACTGATCGCACTCAGTTCATCACCTTATATGCCTAGAAACAAATAATCTGCTCAGCAAAACCCAACATGGTCTAATGTGTCCACTAATACTGCTTTATTAAAACTAACTAACGAGCTTTACTACGCAAATATGGTCAACAAGAAAATGTCTTTAATCACCCTTTGCGTCTAACGACAGTCACGAAATATTACTAAACAATTGTGCTCCAGCAGCTCTAGAGTGAGAGAACACACTCATCTTTCTTCCTCTGCTCTTCTATTTTATCTTTCTTTTCGTTGTCTACTTTTTTGGTATTTTTCTTCCTTTTCTTGATATTTTTCTTTCCTTTCTTAATTTCTCCTTTCCTTCCTTTCCTCCTATCCTTCCTTCCTTCCTTCCTTCCTTCCTCTGTTTCCTCCATTCCTTTCTCCCTTCCTATATTCTCCCACTTATCTTCCTTCACTTTCCTCCTAACCCTTCATTCATTACCTCCTCCTCCTCCTCCCCCGCGGGCACAAACACACAAACAATACTGACGCAAATATTAGTCAAGGCGTATCACACACACACACACACACACACACACACACACACACACACACACACACACACACACACACACACACACACACACACACACACACACACACACATTACTACTATTGTTTCTTATCTTGGTTTAATTACATCCTCCGAGTGAGCCACCTTGACCAGACGTCCCTTCGCTGCCTCCCGCACCTCCACGTTCTTCACCGTGGCGGGTCTTCCTGCAGGCATCCACAAGTCTAGAGACTGTGTGCTTCAGGCAAGGAAAGTCCTGGGAGGTTACAGGACGACCCTGGGAAGTACGAGAGGCTGGATTGAGGATTTCTTCGTGGGTGGTGAGGAGCATCTGGGGCAAGCTCCGGCGCGCCCATCTACAGCGAAGTCGTGTTCTTGCCTAGGGTACTTTAAGACAGTTAGCTCGGTAGCTGTGTTTGTTTTTTTTTTTGTTTTTTTTTTTTTACATTGCAGCCTATTGCGCCGGTAGGCTTCTTCCAGGTGGATCCTGATGGTCGGTCCAAGGCTTCTTTCCGGTAGGTCCTGATGGTAGGCCCAGCCCGTTCTGGCGCAGGCGAGTGTTTATAGTGGCGCCATCTTGCATTGGCTCATGCTGCCCTCCCAGAGCTCATCTTTGATCCTAGAATCTAGAGTCCGGGTTGATAGGTGGTCTTCTGGACAGCATGTGGGTAGTTTTAAGCCACTCGGCGGCGGCTGAAAAATCCCAGCTTGGTGGCACCGGGCGGGGATTGAACTCGCGTCCTCCTGAACACGAGGCCGTTACTTTGACGACTCAGCCACCGCCTCCCCAATGTGTCTGGATTAATTCACTATTCCTAATTTCCAGCAAAGTTTTCCTTGTTGCCTTAAATAAAGTTAAGAGCAGGTTCATCTGGTCTTTGATTATCCTATGAAGTGTGATTGGTATAAATAAGTGACGAGAAAGGGGATGCGAGTCTGAGAACTCAATTTTCTTATAATTTATTTTATATTTTTTATTGCTGAGAATACATCGAGATCTTCAGAAGTCCAGACCTTTTTCAAAGAACCCCACACCAGTGTTGTCTGCAGAATCCAGGAAACTACTTGCCGGACAGTCTGCCGCATGATTTGTCACGGGGACACTCGGCTTAGGAAGCAGCTGGCTCTGGGTAACTTTCAGCCCATCCCAAACATTCCAGACAAATCGTACCTTAGAAAGCTTCACAAGCTCTTATCTGACCTTGGTGTCTTTGAACCGTGTCTTGCCCTCATTAGCAGCCCTTGTTATCCCTCTTGGAAACCTCATAGAGTCAGTGTTGATAGAGAAAAATTGGATAAACCTAAAGATTCTTGGCTTCCTCAAGTCCTGCAGGACCCTTTTCTGACCAAATTGTCTGCATATCCCCGCACCCAGGCTGTCCAGGTGTTTTGTGATGGATCTGTCAACGGCACCAAGACTGGTTGTGGATTATTTATCAGGGACTCTGCCGCCCCCTCTGAATACACTGGCACTGAGGTTTCTAAGAGGCTTCCTGCTCATCTGTCTTCCACAAGGGCGGCAGAACTCTGTGCCATATATGAAGCCCTCCATATCACTGTAGCTCTCGGGAAAGCTGTTTGTTGATAGTCAATGTGCCTTGTATGCACTTCTGTCCTCCTCCCCTTCTGACTGTGATATCGTCAATAAGTGCCTTAGTGCCCTTACTTAGCCTGCTGGAGCACTGTGGTGCTACTGCACACTTCATCTGGGTGCCCTCACATGTTGGGCTGACCCATGATGAAAAGGCAGACAGACTTGCTCGTGCTGCCTCGGATGATCTCACTGTACACCCAGGTGTTGAGTACACCTATAATTATGTTAAGAGTAGACTTAGATCCCTCGCTAGTGAGTCTGTTACCAATCAGCTTGGGACGCCTGCAAAGCATCAACACTATACCAAGGGCGTCAGCCTATCAATACGTAAAAAACCCAATCTTTTCAAAGCATCAAAAAGGTTGGAGCTTTTCAATTTGACAAAAGCCTGAATCTGACTGGATGACGTCATATCATCAAAACCAACAGTGGTATTCAAAACATAAAAAAGTGATAAAATCCCATCAATGCATCAAAAACTTCAGATCTTTGCAAAGTGTCAAAAATCTCTTCAGATCCTAGCAAAGCATCAGTATATATTTTGGTACGGCAGATGAGGCGCTAGGTGGAACAATAATAATCATCGTCGTCCATCTAAATCAGTCCCGTTATGTTAATGAGGATATCTTCCACGCTTGTTGTATTGTTGCCGTCCCTTCACTTTTTACAGCATGCATGTCTTCTAAAGTCTGCATGCTTAATAAGATACGAATACAAACTGCATATCGATGTCCGTCTATATTTTAAAGCTCCTAAACATAAGAAAAATATTATCATACATTGAAATATAATTGTCATCAATGGAAATAAAATCGATACTCATTCACTTGGTCACTAAATCCTCCACTCAATCACCCACTCATTCACTCACGCAATGAGTTTTCGTGTCACGCTTGAGAGTAGTGAAAATGACAGCCACCGAATCTGGCATTGGGAAAGGATGGTTTCACGAAAGGTAGGTCCTGCCTCACCAATCTCTTGTCCTTCTACAATAAAGTATTTGAGGCGGTTGACAGAGATGAAAATTATGATGTAATCTATCTTGATTTTAGTAGAGCGTTTGACAAAGTTCCTCACCAACGACTGTTGCTTAAATTACAGGCTCACGGAGTAGAGGGTAAAGTTTTGAAGTGGGTCAAGGCGTGGCTTAGCAATAGGAAGCAAAGAGTGCAAATCAATGGTAAAAGATCTGACTGGGGATATGTTACGAGTGGGGTCCCACAAGGTTCGGTATTAGGTCCACTTTTGTTTATTATTTATGTCAATGACTTAGATACAGGAATTAGTAGTGATGTCAGTAAGTTTGCAGATGATACCAAGATCGGTAGAGTAATTGAGTCGGATCAGGACGCCAGTATTCCCCCGGGTGAACTAAACAGATTGTATGACAGGGCGGATAAATGGCAGATGGAGTTCATTGTAGGGAAGTGCAGTATTCTGAGTGTAGGTAGGAACAGCCCCTCACATAACTATTGCTTAAATGACACTTCCATAAGCAGGTCTGGGTGCGAGAGAGATTTAGGGGTCTTAGTGAGCTCTGATCTCCGTCCAAGGGCACAATGCATTCAAGCTAGAAATCGAGCAAACAGGTTACTGGGATTTATTTCAAGGAGCGTAAGCAACAGAAGCGCCGAAGTTATCCTCAAACTATATTTAGCATTAGTTAGACCTCATCTTGACTATGCGGTTCAGTTCTGGTCACCTTACTATAGAATGGATATCAAAATGTTACAATCGGTGCAGAGGAGGATGACTAAGATGATTCAGGGGTTGAAAAACTTGCCATACGAGCAAAGACTCAAACAGTTAAACTTGCATTCTCTAGAAAGGCGAAGGGTGCGTGGAGACATGATCGAGGTTTATAAATGGATGAAGGGCTTTAATAAGAGGTATATTCATAAGGTTTTGGTGGTAAGAGAACCGGGTAGGACACGAAGTAATGGGTTTTTAAACTGGATAAATTCAAATTCAACAGGGACATAAGCAAAAATTGGTTTACCAACAGGGTGGTGGATGAGTGGAATAGGCTTAGCAGTCATGTGGTGAGTGCCAATACAATTGTCACATTCAAAAATATATTAGATAAATTCATGGACAGCGATATTAGGTGGGGTTAGATACACGGGAGCTTAGGTTCAAAGGAGCTGCCTTGTACAGGCCTACCGGCATCTTGCAGACTCCTACGTTCTTATGTTCTTAAGTGACCTAGCTGTAAGTCTCTCTCTCTCTCTCTCTCTCTCTCTCTCTCCCTCCACCCCGCCCGTGTAAATAGACGCCGTGCATCACAACAAACCCGTAACCGTGATCCCGCAAGTACCACCACCTCTATTACCAAGCCTCTAGATAACTTAAAAATCCTTAGTTTCAATGCGCGTTGCCTAAGAAACAAATTTGATGAACTGAGATGTCTTGCTTTAACAGAAAATTTTGACATAATTGCTATAACCGAAACATTTATCGACACCACAAATATTGATTTAAGTTCAGAATACAACATAGATGGCTACAGACTCTTCAACAAAGATCGTGTAAACCGTAGAGGCGGTGGCGTCGCCCTTTATGTCAAAAGCTATTTGGAACCCACTGACAAAACACCGGGAAACAGTAACGTTGAACATTTGTGCGTGCGAGTAAACATTGCAAAAGTCAATTTAAATATATCTGTCACCTACAGACCTCCCGGGCAATCACTCGATGACGACCTTGAAATGTACAGCGTCTTAAGGCAGTCACTTAATAACAGCGACTCACTGATATTAGGAGACTTTAACCTCCCCCATATCGACTGGGCGACACTGTCAGGTACAGAAGGCGAGTCACATAGAATGATCGAATTTCTCGAAGAAAATTATCTAAGCCAAATGGTTTCTGAGCCAACTCGACAAAATAATATACTCGACCTTGTTATAACGACCCAAGATAACCTTGTCAGTAGTGTCACGGTAGGAGAACACCTCGGTTCTTGCGATCATAAATTAGTGCGCGTCGACATTAAGCCTCAATCATCAGTGACTAAAAATAAAGTAAAGGTACCCAATTTCAAAAGAGCTAACTTCGTAGAAATCCGACAAAAACTAACAGAAATACAACTATCAGATGACGGCAACGTAGAGGAAGCCTGGCTAAGCCCTAAAAATCACTTACTCACTCAGCAGAACACATTCGTCCCCTTGTGCGAGAAGCGAATTAACACCAATAAAAGCCCACCGTGGTTTAATAGCGAAATTAAACAATCAGTCAATGAGAGAAAATTGTTTTACAGGTTAAAGAAAGAACAAAGCACGCCCGAGAACATTAGACTTTATAATGATGCCAGGCGACGAGTAAAAAGACTAGTAGGTCAGGCAAAGCGTAGATATGAAGAAAATATTGCAGCCAACTGTAAAAATAACCCGAAATCTTTCTTCAGTTACATAAACAACAGAAAGGCGATCAAAAGTGGTATTGGACCTTTAATAAACAGCGACGGTGCACTAGTGACTGACAGCCAACACATTGCAAACCTCTTAAACAATTACTTTTCCTCGGTGTTTAATACTAACAGTCTTCCTCTCGTTACCACCAACACCAGTACTATTGTAAATCTCGAGCATGCATTGCCTAATTTTGAAATAACAACCGATGAAGTCCTTAAAGCTCTCCATTCACTTAAAACAAATAAAAGTCCTGGACCTGATAAAGTATATCCAACTCTGCTGAAAGAAACGAAGAGCGAAATACTCTTCTCCCTCACAACCGTATTCAATATGTCCTTGCGACAAGGCATCGTCCCTTCAGATTGGAAAAAGGCTAACGTGACACCGATTTTCAAGAAAGGAGACAAAAAAGTACCAGGTAATTACAGGCCCATTAGTCTAACTTCGGTTGTAGGTAAGCTACTTGAGGGCATAATTAGAGACAAAATTGTGAATTACCTTGAAAGCCACTCATTGATTGGGGACTCACAACATGGCTTCCGAAACAAAAGATCCTGCCTATCAAACCTATTAACCTTTTATAACGACCTCTTCACTGTTTATGACGTAACCAAATCACTGGACGTAGTCTATCTTGATTTCCAGAAAGCGTTTGATAAAGTCCCGCATCATAAATTACTTTACAAATTAAAGCAAATAGGTATTGACGGTCAAGTAAACCAATGGATCGCGAATTGGTTGAGCAACAGACAACAAAGAGTAGTGATTGACGGATTTAACTCAGAGTGGGCGCCTGTCACTAGTGGTGTCCCTCAGGGCTCGGTCCTTGGCCCAGTGCTCTTCATTATTTACATCAACGACGTGGATGTTGGACTCAATAACCGCATTAGTAAATTTGCAGACGACACAAAGATTGGTAACTCGGTTCTCACTGACGAAGACAGGCAAAGCCTCCAAGAGGATTTGCACAAAATTTCAGCTTGGTCGGATAGATGGGAGATGCCCTTTAACGTAGACAAGTGCCAGGTCCTTCAAGTTGGAACGAGGAATAAGAAGTTCGAATACGAAATGCGCGGCGTTAAACTCAAAAGCGTTCAATGCGTCAAAGACTTGGGGGTCAAAATCGCGTCAAACCTTAAATACTCACAGCAATGCATCGATGCAGCAAATAAAGCGAACAGAATGTTGGGCTTCATTAAAAGAAACTTTGTATTCAAGAATAAAGATGTAATACTCCCGCTCTACAACAGTTTAGTCAGACCCCACTTGGAATATGCGGTACAGTTTTGGTCCCCCCACCATGCAAAGGATATTGCTAAATTAGAAGGTGTTCAGCGTCGGGCAACGAAAATGATCCCTTCCTTGCGCAACAAATCCTACGAAGAAAGGCTTTCTACCCTTAATATGTTCTCTTGAGAAACGTCGCCTCCGAGGAAAATTGATCGAATGTTTTAAAATACTTAATGGTTTCACGAATGTAGACAGATCAACATTGTTTATGATCGATGACAGTCTGCGCACGAGGAACAATGGCGTAAAACTCAGATGTAGACAAGCAAATTCAGACTGCTCCAAATTTTTCTTCACCAACGTTGTAGTGCGAGAATGGAATAAGCTTCCACCATCAGTGGTCCAGTGTAACACGATTGACTCCTTCAAAAATAAGCTCGACCGTCACTTCCTTCAACTTAATATCAACTAGAGTAGAAGTGCAACGTTTTGGAGTCTTATGATTAATGTAAAATCACTTAGGTTTAAGGACAGACCACCAAGTCTGGACCATGGGGTCTGTGTTGTCTGATTTTCTATGTAAATCTATGTAAATCTCTCTCTCTCTCTCTCTCTCTCTCTCTCTCTCTCTCTCTCTCTCTCTCTCTCTCTCTCTCTCTCTCTCTCTCTCTCTCTCTCTCTCTCTCTCTCTCTCTCTCTCTCTCTCTCTCTCTCTCTCTCTCTCTCTCTCTCCAAGATCATTTACTCATTCAGCAGAGCACATTTGTCCCTTTGTGTGAGAAGCGAATTAACACTGATAAAAGCCCATCTTGGTTTAATAGCAAAATTAAACACTCAGTCAAGGAGAGAAAATTGTTTTACAGGTCACAGAAAGAATACAGCACGCCCGAAATCATTAGACTTTATAATGATGCCAGGCGACGAGTAAAAAGATTAGTATGTCAGGCAAAGCGTAGATATGAAGAAAATATTGCAGCCAACTGTAAAAATAATCCAAAATCTTTCTTCAGTTACATAAACAACAGAAAGGCGATCAAAAGTGGAATTGGACCTTTAACAAACAACGACGGTGCACTAGTGACTGACAGCCAACACATTGCAAACCTCTTAAACACAGCCAACACATTGCAAACCTCTTAAACAGTTACTCTTCCTCGGTGTTTAATACTAACAGTCTTCCTCCCACTACCACCAACACCAGTACTAATGTAAATCTCGAGCATGCATTGCCTAATTTTGAAATAACAACCGATGAAGTCCTTAAAGCTCTCCATTCACTTAAAACAAATAAAAGTCCCGGACCCGACAAAGTATATCCTATACTGCTTAAAGAAACAAAGAGCGAAATACTCTCCTCCCTCACTACCGTATTCAATATGTCCTTGCGACAAGGCATCGTCCCTTCGGACTGGAAAAAGGCTAACGTGACACCGATTTTTAAGAAAGGAGACAAAAAAATACCAGGTAACTACCGACCCATTAGTCAAAGTTCAATTGTAGGTAAGCTACTTGAGAGCATAATTAGAGACAAAATTGTGAGTTACCTCGAAAGCCACTCATTAATTGGGGATTCACATCATGGCTTCCGTAACAAAAGATCCTGCCTGTCAAACCTACTGACCTTTTATAACGATCTCTTTTCAGTTTATGATGTAGCCAAATCATTGGACGTAGTCTATCGTGATTTCCAGAAAGCGTTTGATAAAGTCCCACATCATAAATTACTTTATGAATTAAAGCAAATAGATATTTACGGTCAAGTAAACCAATGGATCGCGAATTGGTTGAGCAACAGACAACAAAGAGTTGTGATTGACGGATTTAACTCAGAGTGGGCGCCGGTCACTAGTGGCGTCCCTCAGGGCTCGGTTCTTGGCCCAGTGCTCTTCATTATTTACATCAACGACGTGGATGTTGGACTCAATAATCGCATTAGTAAATTTGCAGACGACACAAAGATTGGTAACTCGGTTCTCACTGACGAAGACAGGCAAAGCCTCCAAGAGGATTTGCACAAAATTTCAGCTTGGTCGGATAGATGGGAGATGCCCTTTAACGTAGACAAGTGCCAGGTTCTTCAAGTTGGAACGAGAAATAAGAAGTTCGATTACGAAATGCGCGGCGTTAAATTCACAAGCGTTCAATGCGTTAAGGACCTGGGGGTCAAAATCGCGTCAAACCTCAAATTCTTACATCAATGCATCGATGCAGCAAATAAAGCGAACAGAATGTTGGGCTTCATTAAAATAAACTTTTTATTCAAGAATAAAGATGTAATACTTCCACTCTACAATAGTTTAGTCAGACCCCACTTGAAATATGCGGTACAGTTTTGGTCTCCCCACCATGCAAAAGACATTGCTAAATTAGAAGGTGTTCAGCGTCGAGCAACAAAAATGATCCCTTCCTTGAGCAACAAATCCTACGAAGAAAGGCTTTCCACCCTTAACATGTTCTCTCTTGAGAAACGTCGCCTCCGAGGAAAACTGATCGAATGTTTTAAAATACTTAATGGTTTCACGAATGTAGACAGAACAAAATTGTTTATGATCGATGACACTTTGCGAACGAGGAACAATGGCACAAAACTCAAATGTAGACAAGTAAATTCAGACTGCACCAAATTTTTCTTCACCTACGTTGTAGTGCGAGAATGGAATAAGCTCCCAACGTCACCATTTCATAATATATATCAAAGCATTTGTGATCAGATTATGTATTATCTGTTTTAGGGGGTTTATCTCATGGCACAAATTTGGCCCGTCGCTGGTACATGGTAAAGCCGCAAATTTGGTTCATCGCTGCTACACGGTAAAGCCACAAATTTGGCCCGTCGCTGCTACACGGTAAAGCCACAAATTTGGCCCGTCGCTGCTACACGGTAAAGCCACAAATTTGGCCAGTCGCTGCTACATGGCAAAGCCACAAATTTGACCCGTCGCTGCTACACGGTAAAGCCACAAATTTTACCCGCTGCTGCTACACGGTAAAGCCACAAATCTGACCCGTCGCTGCTACACGGTAAAGCTACAAATTTAGCCCGTCGCTGCTACACGGTAAAGCCTCAAATTTAGCCCGTCGCTGCTACACGGTAAAGCCACAAATTTAGCCCATCACTGCTACATGGTAAAGCCACAAATTTGACCCGTCTCTGCTACACGGTAAAGCCACAAATTTAGCCCGTCGCTGCTAGCGGGTTAAAGCACAAAAAGTGACACTGTAGTGCTGAAAACATGACACAAGCGCACGGATGCTATTTCTACGAGTTTACAACGCGGACTGAGACTAGAACCAAGAATTACCCGAGACCAAGTAAGAACTGACCCAAAATTTAGCAAAATTCTTACGTTTCTTGTTCTGGTGTGTCAGATTTTAAAGAATTCCCCCCAATTCTTGGGCTGGGTGCGGCCACTGTTCTGCTGGCTGCACCTCCATAGGCCTATGGCGATGACCATTTCCTGAGCTTCCTGAGGGTATCCCTGCCAGGTGGGGGTGGACATGGAGCTCACGAGGTCACTGTTGTGTTACTGTTGCACCCCAGACCATTTTAAAGCATCACTGTATGATAAGTAAGAACTTCCCGGAAAGAAAACATCATCGCCATCGTTAGAAACAATTGAAACAATATTTTGTAGAGGAAAAGGACGTCTTAACCGTGTAGCAGCGAAGGGACAAATTTGTGCCATGATATAAACCCCCAAAACAGATGATACATAATCTGATCACAAATGCTTTGATATATATTATGAAACGGTTTGTGTGAGGGGTGATTTTTTCTCATTTTTCTCGCTTAGAGGGACCATTAAGAAACATGATCCCCACTGCTTCCACCGGGTTGGGAAACTCTGTCGCATGCAATGACGCTAAGTAGCCAGTGCTGAAATGCTCCTAATGAGCTGTAGATCCCGTAACTGTGACAAAACTAACACGTGTCGTCCTTGACGGTATTGCTATTTTAGTGCAATACGTTTAGGCCGCACTCACACCCAACTCACCTTATAAAATATGAAGACTGATCTCCCTGCTGCACTGACCTATCCCATACCCCAGGGCCCCAAAGGACAAGGATAACCAGCAGGTCACTTAGCTAGGATGGGGTTTCAGATTTAGAGGTCTGAACCCGGTCGGCTGAGGTGAGGCCAGCCTTTGGTACTACAGTAATCCCTCGTTTATCACGGGGTTTAGGTTCCAGAACCCCCCGCGATAGGCGAAGATCCGCGAAGTAGCGACCTTATATTTATTTTATTATTTATATAATTTATATATTATATTTTATATATATTGTTTATATAAGCACGCATATCTCTGTGAATCTGTACTGCGTCGTTTAGGAGCCTTTTGAATCTGGTTGCCCAGAGAGAGAGAAAGAGAGAGCGAGCGAGAGAGAGAGAGAGAGAGAGAGAGAGAGAGAGAGAGAGAGAGAGAGAGAGAGAGAGAGAGAGAGAGAGAGAGAGAGAGAGAGAGAGAGAGAGAGAGAGAGAGAGAGAGAGAGAGAGAGAGAGAGAGAGAGAGACATAACAAGTAGTACCTATTAACCCATCGGCTGTGATTGGCACGGATTTGGCTTTCACTGGTAGCCTGGCAACATATACTCCCAGGTCTTTCTCTGCCTCTGTGTTGGATAATGGAGTGTTTCTCATGTGGTATTGGTATGTTGGATATCCCCTCCGAAGGTGGATGACTTTACATTTTCCTTCAGTGAATTGTAGCAGCCACCTTTTGTTCCATTCCTGTAGCTTGGTGATGTCTTATTGTGGGAAATCCACAGTCAAGGGGTTAAACAAGGACGCACGGCTCAACAAGCTATTTAAGCCGATCACTTTCCTCACTTTAGAAAGACTACAAAATGAACACACTGGCTTCATAAACCACAAACACAAACTAGCAAGAACTGTTGTTTTATCGCCACCTTCATCAACAAACTCCCTATGGTTGAAGACGTGCTGACAGTGTGCTGATGGTGTTCTGATGACGGGGTGACAGTGTGCTGATGACGTGGTGTCAGTCTACTGATAATGTGCTGACAGTCTGCTGACAGTGTGCTGACAGTCTACTGACAGTGTGCTGATGAAGGACTTCTCTCACCACAGTATGTCACTTTGTTTCGGACTTGATTTCGTTTGTGTCACACGCCCGAATTCACTTTCCATGTGGGTCGACA
Source organism: Eriocheir sinensis (assembly GCF_024679095.1). Classification (NCBI taxonomy): domain Eukaryota; kingdom Metazoa; phylum Arthropoda; class Malacostraca; order Decapoda; family Varunidae; genus Eriocheir; species Eriocheir sinensis. The sequence continues at coordinate 86,466 of NW_026110429.1, forward strand.
TTACCCCTGGGGGCATATTGGCCTGGGAGAGGCTAGGCTGACTCACAAGTCAACGCTCTGACCCATGTGAGCGTATAGATGCACACGGGAGCGTCCTTTCAATTGCAATTAATTACGGTAATTTGCTAACGCGTCTGACGCGTCAACGGTATATGATTGCAAATCGCTTTTAACGCGTGAGACGCGTCAACGGTACTCTACGGGTTAAGAACAGTGGCAGTCTGGCAATCTTCAAGAAAGCGCTGAAGACTCACTCACTCACTAAATCCTACGACTTTACAAACGTGAGGATCAGGGTTGCAGTAAAGGAAATAATTGAAACATATTCTCCTATTTTTCAAAGAATTACTTCACATACACACATAGGTCATCCACAGTCTTTTCTGATACTTTGATTTGAAGCTGCAGTCATTTTTCTTTGAGGAATTTCAGTGAGGACATGTCCAAAACATGACATGATCTGGTTAGACTGTTAAGAGACTAGACAGAGTTGTGGTGTGGTGCTGGCCAAGGCTGGCTGGCTGGCTGCAGCTGGTCAGTCTTAGGACTGGCTCAAACAGCCAGCCAGGTTACTTCAACAAGTGTTTTAAACTAATGTAGACAATATTGAGGTTTACATTCATTTAATTATTTTCATTTATAAAAAAATATATAAAATCAACTTAGATAAAAAAAAATCTGATTCGAATAAAAATAATCCTTTTTTTTTTTTTTTTTTAAATCAACAACCCTGGTGAGGATTGAGGACAACTTTAGGTGCTAATGTTACTGTTGTAATGTTGGCGGCCCTGTGGAGCGCTGCTGCGGAGGTGGACCAGGGCCTGAAACCTCATCACCGGTGAACGGAAACAGGTAAACTTGACATGGGTAAGTTTGGGTGTGATTCTGGAATAATACCAAGCTGTCACCTCAGCCACAAAAAGCTTGAAACAGGTAAACTTGACACGGGTAAGCTTGGGTGTGATTCTGGAATATTACCAAGCTGTCACCTCAGCCACAAAAAGCTTGAAACAGGTAAACTTGACATGGGTAAGCTTGGGTGTGATTCTGGAATATTACCTATCTGTCACCTCAGTAAATCTTAAGAAGTACACTCCACCCCCTCCAACACCCCAGCTCCCCTACCCCGCCAAGACAAGCCTGGGGACCTGTGGGGAACCGGGGTTTTGGAGGGGGAAGCCCAAATCACTGAAAAATGGGCTTCCAAAATTTCCCTAGAAAAATCTCAAAAGTAGGGAAAGTTCCTAACGCATACTCTTGTAGTCTGTTCCAATATGACCTAGCATTCGGTCTGTTGACGAATGTCAGGCATGTCATTGGATGGTGGGCATAGTGCCCCCCCCCCCACCCCACTCGCGCTGCGTAATTTCTGACGGGCCACGCCGCATGTCAAATATATTTAAACTACTCCAACCGAACTTTACGACCTGCTGATGAGGGGGGCTTCGACCCACATGTATATGCGACTTCTTTCTGCGAAGAGGTATTTCTCGCAACACCGGTTGCACCACCGTCGCGGCCGCCGCCACAGGAGGCTGCACTTTTGTCAATATTATCCCATATTTTCAATAATAAATAGTCCTTGAATTGGATTTTGAAAGCGTTTCCATGGTTGTTGAACATTTGTAGAAAAGATATATGAATAGCTAGTGTTGTTTCGTAAGGTAGGTAATGGATTGAAATACTGGCACGGTACTAAAACTATTCCTAACCCATCGGTTAGCTTCATCAATCCTTGTAGGGAACCGTTGTTTTGGTGGTGGAAGGACAAATCACTGAAAAATTGGCTTCCAAAATGTCCCTAAAAAAATCAAATATAGGGAAAATTCCCTAGTCTAAAGTAAGGAAAGTCCCTAGCGTATACTCTTGTAATTTATTCCAATATAACATACCAGCCGCCGCAGCGGGTCTGTTGACGAGTGTCGGGCGCGTAATTGGATGGTTACTGTAATGGAACCCCCCACCCCCCACCGCCGCCGCCCCAATCCGTATAATTGAGCAACTCTTGGGAAATGTCATGTTTCATAAAAACATATGGTACAGTACTGACAGTTAACCCATCCACTTCTTGTAAGTTGATGGTAGATCACTGTTACCGAGTAGCTTGGGGTACAAAATGCAACAGATTTGTGACAGCTATCATATAATTATGACCCGTTTGTGACCTAACGATTGCTACGTATCACCATGGCCTCCATTTTACTGAAACTATGAGTACGCGCGTCCAACAATATCCGGTTGGTTTGTGACACGTGATAAGCTTCATGCGACCGCTATTCACAAAACGCACATAATGTCACACGCCGGGTCACTATTCCATTCAATTTTGGATAGTAATCGGTCCTTTTGTCTAACTACATGCATACCAATAAAGAGGTAGAAAAGTGAGTCAACACTTACCGAGAGGTGAAGTACAATGATATTTTGAGTGAGAGAGTGAGACTCTGGTCCATCCATCATGGCGGCGCGATGAAAATTGACTGAAAACATGCCTACGTGGTGCTGCCTGCGCAATTCAACCCGCATAGCTATACATCCTGAATATAATCTTTTAAAATTATAAAATACAAATACTTGCGCCATTATGTGCTTTAATATAGCCAAGAAAATAACGTAGAAATCATAAAGACAGTTTTATGTCCAAAATTGTAATGATCCATGTGTGTACTGACTTGGGAACTATATAGTTTGTATGGTGCACTGCAAGGCAGGTACGAGGCTCAGTCTGTGCATAGAGGCGCTCGTGAAACAATAACAATGGACTTAGAAAATCCAAGCCACCCAACTTTATAATTAACGAGGCTTGCCCCCCTGGACCCTCCCCAAGGTAAAACATATACGAAAATGCATTATAATTAAAATTCTCTCACGTGCTAATTTACTACGAATGTTGGTTTGGAGTGGTGCTCCCTAAGATTAAACCTGAAATGATACCAAGCTGTCACCTCAGCCACAAAAAGCTTGAATCAGGTAAACTTGACATGGGTAAGCTTGGGTGTGATTCTGGAATAATACCAAGCTGTCACCTCAGCCACAAAAAGCTTGAAACAGGTAAACTTAACATGGGTAAGCTTGGGTGTGATTCTGGAATAATACCAAGCTGTCACCTCAGCCACAAAAAGCTTGAATCAGGTAAACTTGACATGGGTAAGCTTGGGTGTGATTCTGGAATATTACTGACCCATCACCTGAACCTTCACCAAAAAGCTTGTTATAAGTAAGCTTGAAATAGATAACCTTGTAATACGCACTGTGTGGGCATTCTGGAATAATACCAAGCTGTCACGTGGGGCACAAAAGCGTGAAACAGGAACTGTGACATGGGTAAGCGTGGGTGTGGGCGTGGAGGCACTGTGTGGACGTGGGGCACAAAAAGCGTGGGGGCACTGTGTGTGGGTGGCTTGGGCGTGTCTGGAATATTACCAAGCTGGCACTCAGGCACAAAAGCGTGCAGGTAAACTTGACGTGGGGGCACTGTGTGGGTGTGATTCTGGGTTACCAGGCTGTCACCTCAGGCACTGTGTAAGCGTGGGTAAACTGTGTGGTAACCGTGGGTGCACTGTGTGGGCGTGGGGGCACTGTGTGGGCGTGGAGGCGTGGGTGCACTGTGTGGGCGTGGGGGCACTGTGTGGGCGTGGAGGCGTGGGTGCACTGTGTGGGCGTGGGGGCACTGTGTGGGCGTGGGGGCACTGTGTCACCTGGTGGGCGTGGGGGCACTGAGTGGGCGTGGGGGCACTGTGGGCGTGGGCGTGGGGGCACTGTGTGTGGAGGCGTGGGGGCACTGTGGGCGTGGGGGCACTGGATGGGCGTGTGGAGGCGTGGGGCACTGTGTGGGCGGCGTGGCAGACTCCGCAGCGTTGCTGTTTACTTCCGTTGATCTTGACCTTGATCCTGATGTCACAGGAGTCCTGAGAAGGGAGGCCGTGGTTTTGTATGTCATATATATAGATTTACATAGAAAAATCAGACCACACAGACCCATGGTCAGACTAGGTGGTCTGTCCTTAAACCTAAAGTGATTTTGTTATTCAGAAGACTCCAAAACGTTTTGGCTTTTCTACTCTAGTTAATATTAAGGTTGAAGGAAGTGACGGTCGAGCTTGTTTTGAAGGAGTCAATCGTGTTACACTGGACCACTGATGGTGGGGAGCTTATTCCATTCTCGCTTTTCTACAACGTTGGTGAAGAAAATTTGGTGCAGTCTGAATTTACTTGTCTACATCTGAGTTTTACGCCATTGTTCACATCCGATAAAGACTGTCATCGATCATAAACAATGTTGATCTGTCTACATTCGTGAAACCATTAAGTATTTTAAAACATTCGATCAGTTTTCCTCAGAGGCGACGTTTCTCAGAGGGAACATGTTGAGAAGGTAGAAAGCCTTTCTTCGTAGGATTTGTTGCGCAAGGAAGGGATCATTTTCGTTTGCCCGACGCTGAACACCTTCTAATTTAGCAATATCCTTTGCATGGTGGGAGACCAAAAACTGTACCGCATATTCAAGTGGGGTCTGACCTAAACTGTTGTGAGGCAGAGTGTTACATCTTTATTCTTGAATACAAAATTTCTTTTGTAATGAAGCTAACATTCTGTTCCTTTATTTGCTGCATCGATGCATTGATGTGAGAATTTGAGGTTTGACGCTAATTTGACCCCAAGTCTTTTGACGCATTGAACGCTTTTGAGGTTTAACGCTACGCGCATTCGTATTCGAACTTCTTATTCCTCGTTCCAACTTGAAGGACCTGGCACTTGTCTACGTTAAGGGCATCTCCCATCTATCCGACCAAGCTGAAATTTTATTGCAAATCTCTTGGAGGCTTTGCCTGTCTTCGTCAGTGAGAACCGAGTTACCAATCTTTGTGTCGTCTGCCTAATTTACTAAATGCGGTTATTGAGTCCAACATCCACGTCGTTGATGTAAATAATGAAGAGCACTGGGCCAGGACCGAGAGCCCTGAGGACGACGCCACTGGTGACAGGCGCCCACTCTGAGTTAAATCCGTCAATCCACTACTCTTTGTTGTCTGTTGCTCAACCAATTCGCGATCCATTGGTTTACTTGACCGTCAATACCTATTTGCTTTATTTTGTAAAGTAATTTATGATGCAGGACTTTATCAAACGCTTTCTGAAATCAAGATAGACTACGTCCAGTGATTTGGTTACGTCATAAACAGTTATGAAGAGGTCGTTATAAAGAAACGTTAATAGGTTTGATAGGCAGGATCTTTTGTTTCGGAAGCCATTGTGATCCCCAATCAATGGAAGTGGCTTTCAAAGGTAGCTCCTGGTACAATTTGTCTCTAATTATGCCCTCAAGTAGCTTACCTACAGCCGAAGTTAGACTAATGGGCCTGTAATTACCTGGTACTTTTGTTTCCTTTCTTAAAATCGGTGTCACGTTAGCCTTCTTCCAGTCTGAAGGGACGATGCCTTGTCGCAAGGACATATTGAGATACGGTTGTGAGGAGGAGAAGTATTTCGCTCTTCGTTTCTTTCAGCAGAGTTGGATATACTTTGTCAGGTCCAGGACTTTTATTTGTTTTGAGTGATTTGAGGGCTTTGAGACTTCCATCGGGTTTATTTCAAAGTTAGACAATGCATACTCAAGACTTACGTTAGTACTGGTGTTGGTGGTGGTGCTGGGAGGACTGTTATTGGTAAACACCGAGGAAAAGTAATTGTTTAAGAGGTTTGCAATGTGTTGGCTGTCAATGTTGCTAGTGCACCGTCGCTGTTTTGATAAGGTCAATACCACCTTTGATCATGCCTTTCTGTTTGTTTATGTAACTGAAGAAGGATTTCGGGATTATTTTTACAGTTGGCTGCAATATTTTTCTTCATATCTACATTTTACAGCAGAGTTCCAATCTGACAGGAACTTTTCCAGCTGTTTAGGAATTTATTGAATATGATGGAATAGATGGGAATGGAATGGAATGGAATAGAAGGGAAGAGAAGGGACAGGAAGGGATGGGAAGGGAAGGGAAGGGAAGGGATGGGAATGGAAGGGATGGGAAGGGATAGGATTGGAAGGGAAGGGATGGGAAGGGATGGGATGTGAACGGATGGGATGGGAGAAAGGGAAGGGGATGGGATGGGAAGGGAAGGAAAGGGATGGGAAGGAAAGGGGTGGGAAGGGGAAGGGATGGGAAGGAAAAGGAAGGGATGGAAAGGGAAGGGATAAGGAAAGGAAGGAAAGGATGGGATGGGATGGGATGGGGAAGGGTAGGGATGGGATAGGAAAGGAAGGGAGATGGGAATGGAAGGGATGGGATGGGAAGGAAGGGATGAAGGAAGGGAAGGGAAGAATGGGAAGGAAAAGGAAGGGATGGAAGAAGGGAAGGGTTGGGAAAGGAAGGAAAGGAAAGGAAGGAAGGATTGGATGGGATGGGATGAGAAAGGTAAAGGGATGGGAAGGGAAGGGAAGGGATGGGAAGGGATGGGGAAGAGGATGGGGGAAAAAGGAAGAGAAGGGATGGAAGGGAAGGGAAGGGATGGGAAGGGAAGGGTAGGGAAGGAATGGGGAAGGAAAGGAAGGGATGGAAAAAGGGAAGGGTTGGGAAAAGGAAAGGGAAAGGAAGGGAAAAGGATTGGATGGGATGGGATGAGGAAAGGTAAAAAGGATGGGAAGGGAAGGGAAGGGATGGGGAAGGGATGAGAAGGATGGGAAGGGAAGAGAAAGGGATAGGGAAGGGAGAAGAGAGGGATCAAATAGAATTAGCCAAACCCTAACATGAGAAAGTCCACCGTGGTTAAGTGCATCTCTGGCCACTTGAATAATTTGTATATTGTATATATCAGTACCTTTGACATCATATGAACATTTCAATGATCAGATGAAAAGGAAAAATTAAGAAAATTATTTTTGTTTTACGAAAAATTTGAATTAATTTTTCTCAACCATTTTACTGATTTTCTTGTGTGCTTGTCTGATAACTCATTGCTATTATAACAACTTGTCAAGATGGTTTCTTGAAAAGCATTTTTTGCCAATCTGTAAATTTTTTATTTTTAGCGAAAAGAAAAAAAAAATCGATATTTGAACCTATGCCATTTCATAACATCTTGACAAATTTTACTACGCAAAACCACCATCTACCAAGAAAAAAATTAGTGGCGCGAAAGCCTCAGCGCAGATCGGTGGAAGCAGGCCGCGAATAGAGCAGGAGATCAATTAGAGCGAAACCGCAATTAGCGAGCCACCATCTACCAAGAAAAAAAAAAAAATGAATTAGCGGCCTCAGTTAGCCAGCCGCCCCTCACGGCGGAGTCTGTTCTCGCTCTGTCCATGTCTGATGTCGCTGACTCTGACTCCACCTCTCACCCCAACAACAAGCTTTTTGCTCTATTAATATTGAAAACCTTCCTACACACACACACACACACACACACACACACACACACACACGCCTGTTTGTGACCTGCCTGACCAGATATTTAGTTCACGTGTGCAGCTGGGCCTTAAAACCTGAGGAGAAGAAGAAAGTTATTTATGCTCTTCCATATATTTGGCACACAAATGAAGCTACACATATTTGCCAAAACTTTCTGGGAGTTATGGGTATGTCCACAGGTTCATTTATTCTCTCCTCCATATATTTACGTTTGGCTGGCTCAGAGTGGTAGTTTGGGCTACCAGGCTGTAGTAATGCCCAGCGTATTGTCTTTACTGACCCCAAACTGGCCTTTATAAAGATAACAATGCCATTTTATAATTGTGTTAAATTCGGTAATTACTGATGCTCTTTTGCAATGTTGCAGGCCAGAAACAGAAAAATAATGTTATGCCTACAGTAAACTGGTAACATTGAGGGGGAGTGAGGAGAAAAATAAGCTTTGTCCTAGGGTCACCCTGGGTGTTGACTAACCATATACCGTCTGGCACCAATGACTGGCATCACACACCAGTTCTGGCTACAAATCTGTACTACTATGAACACTGCCTGGCGTCACATGGCACTATGCGGCACTGCATAACACCTGACCCCTGCTCACAGGAGAGGGGTGACAGATCCCAGGTAACAAGACAGCCCTAACACTGGGTAACCTATTAATCTGTCTTGCATCACATAACACTGTCTGTGGCACTATTAACACTGCCTGGCGCCAGGCCCACAGATGATGTCTAAAAAACTGAAGGGACCTCAGGAAGATATTGCAGACCAGTGAGTTACGCATGAAGACTGGCCAACATTACACCCATCTATAGAAGGCAGTCTACGAATGAACCAGGCAGTACAGACCTGTGAGAGTTTGACTGTGTCATATGCAAAATAATGGAAACCATAATAGAGAACATTTTCAGAGCATTTGAAGAATTATCAACCTCAGCAGAAAACAATACTACGGACGGGCAGATGATGAACGGTGCCGGCCGCAGCTTTCTCATTGCTACCGTGCTGGACCAATGGACACGGCATCTGGACAGAAGGCGGCGCAGTGGATGTTGCATGTGCAATTCTGCTAAAGCATTTGATAAAGTTCCACAGGAGATTAATTGAGAAAAGTTAACATCGAGGCAACATTTAAGCTGGATAGCAGCATTCTTTTCCATTTCAGCAACTGCGATGGGGTTTTTGACAAGCGGACAGGTGGCGTGTTTTATGTCACAGAGGTGTCTTACACGCTCTTCCTTTCTTCACCCTGGGCTGGCAATCTCACCGCCCATCGACGAAAGAAACCGTGAGATAGCGTGGAAGCCGCCCTTGTGACATAAACACGCCACCTGTCCCTATCAAAAACAAATCGTGTCGACTAAATCATGTAATTACCACCATGCCGTGCCCTAAACGCCCACCAGCTGGGCCGCTATTCCTAAAAAAGATTGCAAAATGTTCATCCTCGCCAATAGAGTGGTGGACATCTGGAACAGCCTCCCTGAGCAGGTAGTGGAGTGCACCATCAGTTAAAGCTTTGAAAATAGGTTGGACAAGGCTTGATCACAGAGACAAAAAGAAGTTAGAGCACACATGACCACACTGATATTGGGCACAGGTCGAACGCACCACCGCCCCAACAGTCAACTAAGTTATTTCAGGCCGGAGACACAGTGAGCCTCTTCCAGAATTCTTCACCAGCGAGTTTATAACACCGAGAACCCGTCACAGCCGTCACCTTAACACAGCCAATGCTAACCCCTATCATGTGTCGGAAGTAACAGAATACTACTAATGTCACCACTTGTAACACTCTGGGATCCCGTAACCACATCTAAACACTGCTGTCGTGCACTGCAGGCTGGCAGAGCCTTGATATCTGGGGCACTACAAATTACGTAACACACATTCACCCAGTAACACAATAATGAATTATAACACTGTCTTACCCCAAATAACCTCCATGAGCGCTTGGTAATAATCAACGGATAGGCCTAAGGGGAATATTACTATACAAGTTGAGCCCAAGAACACCTATTTGACAAAAGGCTTTCATGGGCGTTGTGGGCATTTCAGGGGTAGTTAATGACCTGGTAGTGGTTGACCTTCCTCTGTGCCATGAACGGTAGCACTCAGGAAAACACGGTGTAACCTTCTGGTAGGCCTTTGAAAACGTTAATCTGTGGATGACGGAAGTATGCAGGCTCAGCCAGAACACGTATTTTACCAAAGGCTTTCGTAGGCGTTGGGCATTTCAGGGTAATAATGACCCCTGGGTATGGTTGACTTCCCTTCCTCACCAACCTTACGAGCGTGAAGGCTTACTGTCTTACCCCAAAACACTGCAATCAGCTCTGGACGGGGACGATCAGCCCTGTGTTGCTTGGTTTTGGCGCGCACCGATAACTAGTTATCGTACTCAAAAGCCGCGCATTTACCTTTCAACCCATTGCCAAAGAAGCCCCAATAATTATACATTTGTTAACATATAAGAGGCAGTTATTTGGGTGTGAAAGCAGTTTGAGGGTCAAAAACAGCAAACACCATAGGCTGTCACTTACACCGCAGTGGACTCTCGTACTTGAGGGTGAAAGTCATTATGCTGGGTCCCTAAAAACTTTAGTAAAAAAATAAAAGCAGCTGGCACTGCAAAAGGCGACTTAACAGGAAGGAAATGAGCGAGAATCCAATTTCTGGCCTCGGCATAACTTGCTACGCTCAATATTAAAGGAAGATATTGGCCCGGAAAGAAGCTCCGCGCCAAATTCCTCCAGAACATGAAAATCAGCTATATTTATGTTATTTTAGGTTATTTTCATGCAAACGGTACAAACTGTTCTTAGGTAAGAAACGAGACCCAGGGTTGTTTCTGGCTCGGCATAACGCTACTTAATATTAGGGAGATATCGGCCCGAAAACCTTGCGTGAAAATCCCCAAAATCGCAGAAAATCAGCTATATTTATATTATTTGATTATTTTTCATGCAAAATCGATAAATTCCGTCGCGATGTTACCTCTTTCTCTCTTCTATCGATATTTCCGCTGACTGCTCTTTAGAACTTGCTAAGGGAAGATCATTTTATGGTCATCATTCGGAGATTTTGATCTCTGTGGAGCGTAATTTTTCGTCTGGATTGAGGAGTAGGCGTTGGCTGAACTGGTAGCGTACAGGGGCCACTTTCACCGCGATGATGGACGACGCGGGCTCGAATCCCCACGTTACCACCTCTGGATTTTTCAGTCACCGCCAGGCAAAGCAAAACTACCCATGCTGTCCTGAAGACCACCCATCCCCGGACTCTAGAGGAAGCCACGTCCAAGCGAATCAGAACGAGTTCCAGGGGGCAGCATGAAACCAATGCAAGATAGCGCCACTATAAACTCTCCGCCTGTGCCAGGAACAGGCTGGGCCCCACCATCAGGCCCCACCTGGGAAGAAGCCATGGGCCAACCATCAGGCCCCACCAGGAAGATGCCTACCACCGGCGCAATGGGCAGCAACGTAAAAAAAAAAAAAAAAGGGGGGACCGTGGTTATTTTTACAGTTTAAAGACTAGACTGTGAGGTAGTGCCCCTGATATAATTTTCATAAAAATTGAAGGGAACTTTTTTTTTTTTGAAAAAGTTTTACACATGCTCAAAAAAATCTTATTCACGGAAAATAATCAAAGTAAAGGAATATATGCTTTATATGAGATTTAATGACACCCAAAGGAACAATACTGCATATTATCATTTGTATATCGCAAATAATAAGTGCGCAAAACAAAATCAATTCAAGCGGTAATTTTTTTTCTGTAAAAACTACCGAAAAAAAATAACAGATCCTACAAACTTTGACATTACCAAATCTCAATATGCTGTTTTGTAGATAATTATTTTCTGAGTATTATGCTGAGAAAAAAAAAAAAAAAGATCGTCCAAATACAGGTCGAGATATATAATTCTTTACATTAAAATTTTTATTTTGAAAAAAACGCACTTTTATTTTTATGTGAAAAATTATGGTAAAGAGATTTTTTATATCACAACTATGTCTCGTTCCTTATCTTACTCCTCTGGTAATGTTCAAGAGGTCAGATTTCCAAGGAAGCTCTTTCAGGTCATCTCAGGTCACTTCTACGGGGAGGGTGTGCTCACAATTGCTTTTCCTCTAAGTAGATTTAGGCACCTGGTCCCCTTTTGTATCTTATAATACATGTAGGAATGCACAATGTATTCTAAAAGACAAAATATCAATCCCTCAGAGGGGAGGGTATCATTGGGCGCCACCCAACTCATTCATTGTCGCCAGGTTTATGCATCAAATCTTTCATTTCTCTTCTTTTTTGGTTGGTGTGGAGAAATCCTGGCTTTATCCATTTGTTTTCTTGTTATTGTTGCCTCAGGAGTTGAAGGGAAGCCTATATAGGCAATGTATCTATTTGCCTCATATCCCAAGTTGTGCTCAAGTATTATGAGCCGAGACATAAATCTTACCCTTTTTAGGCCAGCAAACTTTGCTTTATTTTGATGTAGCCACAGCTTTCCGCTTACCATAATTACATATAATTACGAAAAAAATCGGGAAAAGAGGATGCAAATTGAAGATACACAAAGAGAAGTGACACTATATGTTTAAATCCCCCGTGCGTAGGGTACTAGGTATTTAATTAAAGGCCACCGTGACGCTCTAACGCTTGGCAGTGCGCCGCAGTACCTCCGCACGAGCCGCGCAAGTTCATATGGAAATAAAAAAAATAAAAAAAATTTCAACCGCAAAAATGACTCCATCTGCTAACTGCATGCCTCCCCCCTCCCGCGGCCCCGCTGCACAGGACTTTCTACTCATGCTCATCCCTATACTGTCCAAACCCCTTATGCAAGAGTTAACAAGCATCTTCACTCTTTCATCCCTCACGCTGGTAAACTCTGGAACAATCTTCCTTCATCTGTATTTCCTCCTGCCTACGACTTGAACTCTTTCAAGAGAAGTGTATCAGGACACCTCTCCTCCCGAAATTGACCTCTCTTTCGGACACCTCTTTTGATTCTTTTTTAGGAGCAGCGAGCAGCGGGCTTTTTTTTTATTATTGTTTCCCTTTTTTGTGTGTGCCCTTGAGCTGTCTCCGTTGTAAAAAAAAAAAAAAAAAACCCGATTTTATATTTCATTCATGGTGATTTGTAACTATTTTCATTATGCATTTTAAAAAGACTGATACATTATATAACATTTTCTCTTGTTTACCGGTAATTATCCTTGACCAATAATTTAACATTCTGCATTTCACATGAATGGTGACAGGATGTTTACCCAGCCCGCCATATACCATGGCATTACATGTGGTCTTGCGAACATTAAGTAAGTGTCTCAGAAACGTAATATGTACACTTTCTACATCCCTAAGAACTCTGTAACCCCAGATCTCACAACCATGCGTAATAATAGGCAACACCATCGCGTCAAACAATTCCAGTTGCAGGTCAACAGGGAGGTCAAATTTCCGGCACTTTCCAATCAAGCTGTACATCGCCCTTCGTCCTTGCTGGCAAAGGTGTTCCTGACACGTTTAAAAGCTTCCGTTAAATTCCATAACAACACCTAAATATTTATACTCCTCAACGATCTCGATCATTTCACCTTTAAACTGAAAGTTGTAGTCTCCTACTTCACATTTATCTCTGGAAAACATGGTAATTTTAGTCTTGTTACAGTGAATATCTAGCTTCACAATACGTTTACAGCACTTAGGGCAGTGCACATACCTGCTACACTCCCAGACACTATCACAGTGTCACCGCCGTACATTAATACAAGAACTCTGAGCGTGTCATCCAGCCGTTTATCATCAATTTCAATATAGCTATAGTTATTTTCCAAGAGATAATCTTCACTGTCGTTCACGTAAGAGAAGATCAGTGGTGCCACATTTTCCACTTGCCTAAGCCCGTGCAGCGTGACTTGCAAAGTAGTCTGGACGATTGGCTAACACACAAGATTTACTGTTACTGTACATGTTTCTTGTTGCCCTAATGATCCCACCATTAATTCCTGCCTATACTAACTTATACCACAGGCCATCTCTCCACACCAGCTCAAAGGCTTTCCTACAGTCAACAGTCAGACAATACAGGTTTTTCTTCTTATGCAGAAACAGATCAATCAATTTTTTTATACCCAAGACATAATCAGTAGTGGAGTAACCATTAAGTCATTAATAACATGATTATCATCACGGAAATCTTACGTTAAGAATTCTTGAAAATAGTTTCCCCAATCAAATTAGTAGATTTATAATCATTTATTTATTAACATCCTCTATTTCCCCATCATTTTTTATAAATAGGGATAATAACTCAATTAACCAGTCCTCTGGAAGGTTCCCTGAGAGAGAGATATAATATAAGCTTTTTCAGGCAGAAGAGAGAGGGTGGGACAGAGACATGTCCTGATGACAAGGGTCAGCTAGTCAGCGACACACACACACACACACACACACACACACACACACACACGTATTTATACTTAGATAATACGTAATCTTCACGGAGAAATGCTTTTAGATTTTTGATGATCTGAATTGTCTTTGAGGCTTTATAGTGACGGGAATTAAGGCTGCGAGTTAAACAGACCCTCAAGCCTATTTGCTGTTTGATGGTAAGGAGCATTAGTCACTGCCTGCCTCTGTGAAGGACAGCATTGCACGCGGTATTTTCAAAGTTTAATAAGAAAAAGTGTTTCAGACTGTTTGTGATGTTTTACCTCGTCATCATCATCATCATCATGTAGAAGACATTCATTATCGCATTTCTAAATTGAATTCATGTAATCTGGTATATTTCTAACTACACTATATTATAATATAATATAATATTATACAATATTATAATTTCACGGTCACACACACACGGTACACACTGAAACGCGTCACTAACATCACCAGTGAATGCGTCACCGTGGTATAGTTGCCAGATACCGCCACCAGGCTAAACATTCTCAAAACCATGACACTACTCTCTAGCGTCGACTGTATATATATATATATATATATATATATATATATATATATATATATATATATATATATATATATATATATATATATATATATATATATATATATATATATATATATATATATATATATATATATATATATATATATATATATATATATATATATATATATATATATATATATATATATATATATATATATATATATATATATATATATATATATATATATATATATATATATATATATATATATATATATATATATATATATATATATATATATATATATATATATATATATATATATCTATATGTTTTATATATATATATATATATATATATATATATATATATATATATATATATATATATATATATATATATATATATATATATATATATATATATATATTACATGTGACCTATATCGCCGGGAGGCTAATTCATATGGGCCTGATGGTCGGTCCAGGCCCGTCACGGCGCAGGCAGTTGTTTATAGTGGCGCCATTATTATTGGGTCATGGTGCCCAGACTCATTCTTGATTTCACTTGCGCTGTACATCTTCTTGAGTCCGGGTTGATAGGTTATCAGGACAGCATGTGGGTAGTCTTAGGCCACTCGGCAGTGACTGAAAAATCTCAGGTGGTTAGTATCGGAGGATATATATATATATATATATATATATATATATATATATATATATATATATATATATATATATATATATATCTATATATATATATATATATATATATATATATATATATATATATATATATATCGCCATTCTCCAGTTCTTGTAGTATCTCAGCAATTGTCAAGCTTCTGGAAGAAGAAAAATAATTCAATATATAAGATATAAAGCCTGTGTCTTTTGCTACTCAAACAACTAACAAACATTGGCTATTAGTGTCACAAAAGCCTAGCGTAACCATATGGTAACGCTCACAACTTCTGCTAAATATATCTGTGTTTAGACAAATTATTTTTATTCACTACATTCAGTACAAGGAACTATTCATTTTTAATCAGAAAACATCAACAATAAGTATTTTTGAGGATGCTACATGGAAACAGATACAGATACAGATAATGGATACAGGGTGAACTAAACAGATTGTATGACTGGGCGGACAAATGGCAGATGGAGTTCAATGTAGGGAAGTGCAGTATTCTGAGTGTAGGTAGGAACAACCCCTCACATAACTATTCCTTAAATGACACTCCCATAAGTAGGTCTGGGTGCGAGAGGGATTTAGAGATCTTAGTGAGCTCTGATCTCCGTCCAAGGACACAATGCATTCAAGCTAGAAATCGAGCAAATAGGGTACTGGGATTTATTTCAAGGAGCGTAAGAAACAGAAGCGCCGAAGTCTTCCTCAAACTATATTTAGCATTAGTTAGACCTCATCTTGACTATGCGGTTCAGTTCAGGTCACCTTACTATAAAATGGATATCAAAATGTAAGAATCGGTGCAGAGGAGGATGACCAAGATGATTCAGGGGTTGAGAAACTTACCATGCGAGGAAAGACTCAAACAGTTAAACTTGCATTCTCTAGAAAGGCGAAGGGTGCGTGGAGACATGATCGAGGTTTATAAATGGATGAAGGGCTTTAATAAGGGAGACATTCATAAGGTTTTGTTGGTAAGAGAACCGGGTAGGACACGAAGTAATGGGTTTAAACTGGATAAATTCAGATTAAACAGGGATATATGCAAAAATTGGTTTACAAACAGGGTGGTGGATGAGTGGAATAGGCTTAGCAGTCATGTGGTGAGTGCCAATACAATTGTCACATTCAAAAATAGATTAGATAAATTCATGGACCGCGATATTTGGTGGGGCTAGATACACGGGAGCTTAGGGTCAGGGGAGCTGCCTCGTACAGGCCTACCGGTCTCTTGCAGACTCCTGTCTTCTGATGTTCTTATGTTCTTATGAAAAAAGTAAGGACTTACTTTTGTTGTCTGGCCATGGCTGCAACTTTACAGCACGTCTTCATTCTGTGGCTGCCTACTCCGGATTGGGAAGGCTGAATTCAACAGGCTACCAGGAACTTGTAGGAGCTATTGTACACTAGACTGTGACACGGAAAAATTTACCTTTCTTCACTTCTTTTAATCGTATATGCATATGTAGAAAAATATCACGGTCACGCTAGGCTTTGAAGGGTTTATTAATTAATGAAACCGCTGGGTGTGGAAAGCCCCGTCCGCCGCCTCCTTCCTGGAGATCGTCACGAATCGTCCGTGCCGGTTCAACACCCTGACAGTCGGCCCTGTGCGCGTTGGCTGGGGGGCCGGTGCCTGCTCTGGCTTCTTGAAGTCGTCTTTCCGGGTCTGGCCGGGCCTGTGCTTGCTTCGGTGTTCAGCCTCTGCGAGAGGGAGCGCACGGTCGTCAATGTCGTTATGATTTATCTGGTTTACTTCAGCCCGTGCTGCGAGTTTCTTATTCTTTGTGTTAGATGTGGTTTTATCTCTTTTAACAATACCTTGTTTCTTTTGCTCATAGGCAGTCCTGCTGGCTCCTGTTGCTGCTGGGACGGGTGGAGGCGTCCACTTTGGCAGGACTCGCTGGGGCGTGGCGTGCCGCGCCAGCAGCTGGCCGAGCAGGGAGCAGGGGGAGGCGTACACGCCTGGCTCGAAAAGGGCGGCTTCCAGCACTCGGTAGGCGTGCTGGAAGGCTCTGCGCACGTCCCAGACACGGAAGGAGGACCGCCCCAGGTCGTTGGTGGGACAGAGCGGGTCTTGGATGCAGAGGTCCGCCCGCCGGTGGCCGCGGCATCACGATGGGCACGTCTTCCTTACGCAGGTAGCGGCCGCGCCCCACTACGCTGATCCCCGTGCTGGCGAAATTAAACTCATAGCCGTAGAAGGCGAAGAAGCGCACCAGCAGCCACCCGAGGTCGTGCTGGGCGTCCGGGGGAACCTGCAGCTGCAGGAAGCTGGTGACCATGAGGGTGACGGCGTAGGATGACACGCCCCCCGTGAAGACCTCTGCCAGGCCCAGGCCACGCAGGTAGTGGCGCACCAGCAGTGAGATGGGCGCCAGGGCCGGGAAGCGGCGCAACAACTCCCGCACCAGCTCTGCGGCGCGCACGGCCGCCTCGCTGCCTAAGGACACGTCCACGGGCAAGCCCGTCGCCTGGTGCACGAACTTGACCAGTGGAACCGTCGTCTTCTCCAGCACGGTGAGCTGGCCGAGCCGCGCCACGCCCTCCCGCTGGAGGGCGTCGCGGAGTGCGAGCAGTGGAGAGGGTGACGCGGGCCAGTGGCCCAGCAGTGTCGCATCCACGTCGCTGTCCGCCATATAGAGGCCGTTGGCCAGGCTGCCGGTGGCCTCGACGCGCACCTGAGGCCACATTGTGACCACCACACGCCGCAGGTCCTCCACTGGACGCAGGCGACGCTGGTACTCGGCGTCTGAGCCGCCAGCCCACCGATGAAAGTCCAGTAGTTCCTGGTGCAGAGCGCGGCGGCTGCCGTCATAACGCAGGAGGGCAGTCCCAGGGGGCGGCGGGCGGGGAATTGGCGGTAGGAAAGAGGCGGTGTTGGCTGGCGGGGGTGTCGTTGTTGAGGGTGAAACAGACGAAGGGGCACGGGTGGGTGTCTGAGGAGATGCTTGGCGTGGCACAGGAGGAGTAACACTGGTCTGCGTTTGGGGTTCGGTTGCATGAACGTGTTTTAAAGTTTTGGCGGACGGGCTAGACTCTGCGGCATGACTTGTATCGTCTGTCGCCTCGACGGTGTTCGTGTTGTCCGCGGCTTGGGAACACTCTTCTTTCTCAATACTTTCTTCATATTCCTTGTGTTTTTCATTTTCATTTTCTTCTTCTTTCTCAATACTTTCTTCATTTTCCTTGTGTTCTTCATTTTCATTTACTTCTTCTTTCTCAATACTTTCTTCATTTCCCTTGTGTTCTTCATTTTCATTTACTTCTTCTTTCTCAATATTTTCTTCATATTCCTTGTGTTCTTCATTTTCATTTACTTCTTCTTTCTCAATACTTTCTTCATTTTCATTTACTTCTTCTTTCTCAATATTTTCTTCATATTCCTTGTGTTCTTCATTTTCATTTACTTCTTCTTTCTCAATATTTTCTTCATATTCCTTGTGTTCTTCATTTTCATTTTCTTCTTCTTTC
>NW_026110429.1:110000-119904 GCF_024679095.1 Eriocheir sinensis
CCTTCCTGCCTTCCTTGCAGTCTCTCTCCTCCAGTTTGTTCCTCCCCTTCTCACATTCTCACGCGCTCCTCATCGCTACTCATCCTTCATCCTCACATCATCATTCTGTCATTTCTCCCTTTATCATCCCCTTCCTTCCTCCCTTTCCTGCAATCTCTCTCCTCCAGTTACTCCTCCTCTTCGTGGCTATCTCACATTCTCTTCATCGCTATTCATCCTTCATCCCTTCATCATCACTCCCTCTGCGCCGCTTACCATCATCCCCTTCCTCATTTATCCTCCTCTTCTTTCCTTCCTTCCTCTTATCTCTCATTTCCTCTGCGGCCCTTACCATCCTCTCACAAACGTTCAATGCGTTAAGGACCTGGGGGTCAAAATCGCGTCAAGCCTCAAATTCTCACATCAATGTATCGATGCAGCAAATAAAGCGAACAGAATGTTGGGCTTCATTAAAAGAAACTTTTTATTCAAGAATAAAGATGTAATACTTCCGCTGTACAATAGTTTAGTCAGTCCACACTTGGAATATGTGGTACAGTTTTGATCTCCTCACCATGCAAAGGACATTGCTAAATTAGAAGGTGTTCAGCGTCGGGCAACAAAAATGATCCCTTCCTTGCGCAACAAATCCTACGAAGAAAGGCTTTCCACCCTTAACATGTTCTCTCTTGAGAAACGTCGCCTCCGAGGAAAACTGATCTACTTAACGGTTTCACGAATGTAGACAGAACAAAATTGTTTATGATCGATGACACTTTGCGAACGAGGAACAATGGCATAAAACTCAAATGTAGACAAGTAAATTCAGACTGCACCAAATTTTTCTTCACCAACGTTGTAGCGCGAGAATGGAATAAGCTCTCACCGTCATTGGTCCAGTGTAACACGATTGACTCCTTTAAAAACAAGCTCGACCGTCACTTCCTTGAACTTAATATTAACTAGAGTAGAAAAGCAACGTTTAGGAGCCATCTGATTAGTATAGATTCACTTAGGTTTAAGGACAGACCACCTAGCTCTTTAGGGCATGCCGGTTTTTATATTGTCCCACCTTTTTACGACGTCTAGTAGCATAGTGGGATATAAAACGTCCCACCTATTAAGGCTTCCATGTAAGAGAAGCACAGAGGTTTAAATCCTAGCCCACCTCATAGAAGTCTCGGAGGGTCCTCCGTGAGCATGCGCAAGTAGGTCTCGGGGCAGAGATGCTTTTCAGGGTGGCAGAGCACCACGTGGCACCACGTGACGAGGCTTGCATGTACGAGTTGATACATTTTGCCCTGTAATTCCCTTACCTTCTCTAAGGTAAGTTTCATATTGTGTTTTACTTTCTTCTTGTTGATGATAATATTATGTTGTGAAGTGAAATATGTTTAATGTCACAAATATTGGGAATATAATACATTTTATGGTGGTACATAAAATATCCCACCATGCAAGTTGTCCAAATCCCATTTTCTTTGGTGAAGACAAAAAAGAAAATTGCTACTCTTGCTAGCTGATGTATTTACTTTATTATACATGTTGCCCTTATGTATGATACTAGTATCGTTTCAATCAGCTGCCTAATCATCATATGTGATCATCATTACAGGTAAAATGCCAAAAGGAAAAAAGCTGGATGAGGAAGAAATATCTCTTCAACTTAGAGAGACTCCGTCAGACCCTGAATCAGATGTTGATAATGAAGATGAAGATGACACTGAAGTCTTGGATGAAGAAGATATACTAGGCTAAATCACTTCAGATGATGATGGAGATGAAGATGAAGAACAGAATGTTCAATCCAGTGATATTCATGATAGAGATTCGAAGGATACAATGGAGGAAAATATGGAAGCCAACTCCATCTGGGAATTTACTTCACAAACAGGTCCTAGTCAAGAACTTTTGGATCTAGAAAGCCCAACTCCATTTGACATTTGTTCAAAATTTATATCCAGGAAATCATTGAAAATATAGTTTTTCAAACAAATTTGTATGCTCAGCAAAAGGAAAGAAATATACACCAACTGATGAAAATGAAATAATGACTTTCATTGGAATAAACTTACTGATGGGAATAGTCAAACTCCCAAGCTACCGTGATTACTGGAGTACCAATCAGTGCTTACACAATGATTTCATATGCAAGCTAATGACAGTGAACCGCTTTGGGTGGCTTTTGGGTAATGTCCACCTGAATGACAACTCTTTGATGCCAGACAAAGGTAGTCCTGACTATGATAAGCTTTACAAGATTCGTCCATTCCTAAAATTGATGCAGGAAAATTTTGAAAGAAATTTTTACCCTAGTTGCAGTGTTGCTGTGGATGAGTCTATGATTAAATTCAAAGGACGTTGCTCTATGAAGCAATACCTCCCAAAGAAGCCAGTGAAAAGAGAGTATAAAGTTTGGATGCTGGCAGACAAATCAGGATATTGCTTGAAATTTGATGTGTATACTGGAAAAAACAACAACAAAGCTACGAAAGATCTTGGTGCAAAAGTAGTTACTTCACTGGTAAAAGGTCTTGAAGAAAAGGAGCACAAAGTCTACTTTGATAACTATTTCACAAATGTACATTTCATGAAAGACTTAAAAGAAAAAGGAATAAATGCTTGTGGAACCGTGAAACCCTCGAGAAAAAACCTGCCAACATTCATTTCTAGCAAGAAAATTAATCGTGGAGACTCTGAAACTCTCACAAGTAGTACCGGAATTGGTGCAACCAAATGGCGTGACAAGAATGATGTATTCATTCTGACAAATTTTCATGATCCTAGTGAAATGTCTGAAGTAAACAGAAGACAAAAGGATGGCTCAAGATGTTTGTATCCCTGCCCTATTTGTGTCACTGATTACAACAAGAACATGACTTCAGTAGACAAGTTTGATCAGCTAATGGCAAGTTATAAACTAGATCGCCGCAGTAAGAAATGGTGGCATCGCATATTTTTCTATTTCCTGGATGCTGCTGTAGTGATTTCATACATCGTATTCAGGACATTGAAAAACAACATGCCACTGAAAGAATTCAAGATCCATTGTGTAGAAGGTCTTCTGGCAATCAGGTTAGTACAGAGGAAGAGATCAGCCACAAATGAGTCTCCTTTGGAGATCAAGAAATCAAAACCTACGGTTCCAGTGGAAATACGGAGAAAGGAATCAAGTCATCAACCAAAACGTAGCACTCGTAGGCGGTGTGCTCTATGCAGCACAAAAACCAAAGAAGTACGTACTGACTGGGTCTGCTCTGTATGCGAGGTGCCTCTTTGTCTGGGAAAAAATAAGGAGTGTCTCCAGAAATATCATGCTTGAAAATGAAAAAAAAGTCAAAGAAAAAAAAAAATTCACTGTTAGTTACGGTAAACATTTTGTATCTTTGTTTTTTTCTGATCAGTTTTAACAGCCCAAACAAAATAAAATGTATTATTGATTATTTAGGAATTGAGAGGAAAAATTCTGACAAGTAATTTATTTTTGTGAGGGAGGGGAATAATGTACCTAACCAGCATGGTGGGATAAAATATGACCCACCTCATTAAGCCTAATTATGCATATTAATCAATGGTATTGCAATTCCTAACCTTTTTGTACCTCCAATGCTCTTGATTGATAATGATGTTTTGTAGAAAAATAATAAAATAAGATTCTGTGCAACATGGGACTATCTTTATCACTCAAATTCTGTGCTGCAAAGAGCTAGTCTGGAGCATGGGGTCTGTGTGGTCTGATTTTCTATGTAAATCTATGTAAATCTTCCTCCCTTATTATTCCTTTACTTCCTTCTTTTCTTCCTTGCTTTCTTCCTTGTAATCTCTATCCTACTTCGCCTCCTCCTCCTTATCATCCACTCTACCTCCTTTACCATCCTTCCTCTACCTACTTTGCCCTTCTTATTAAGCAGCTTCAATCACCCAGGAGCTCAAACTTTAGGACGGTGTTTCAGAGGTGCCTAGCTCAGCCGGTGGGAGGGGGGCAGGGGGGCAGGGAAGGCAGTGTGTTACAAGGATCAAAGAGAGAGAGATTTCGCTCCGACGTCATTGTTATGACGTCACAGGGAACGATGACGTCACGCCCGCACCTCGTGCGCACTGGTGCCCAAAGCCATGGCGAAAGCATGGCAACGCACCTTCTGTTACGTTATTTCAATGCAGCAGAATATGAAACTTGTGCAGAATGAAACTTTTGTAATAGGCTGGAGCATTTATGCACCAAATCGAGAAAATTAACCAAGAGAACAGCAAAAAAATGCTGAAACTGAGCTGTCACAGATGCTGTATCTCGTCCATACTATACTATATGTGTGTTTCATATTTTCTTCTTGTATCCCTACCAACACAAAACAGTAAGGAATGCCGTACCATTCTCGTATAGTAATGCAAAAACTGGCCTAGCCTTACATCAATCAGTAGCTCTGAAACCCCTGCTCCTCAATATCGAGGTGCTTTCACCTGCTCCTCAATATCAAGGTGCTTTCACCTGCTCCTCAATATCAAGGTGCTTTCACCTGCTCCTCAGTATCAAGGTGCTTTCAACTGCTCCTCAATATCAAGGTGCTTTCACCTGCTCCTCTATATCAAGGTGCTTTCACCTGCTCCTCTATATCGAGGTGCTTTCATCTGCTCATCAATATCGAGGTGATTTCATCTGCTCATCAATATCGAGGTGCTTTCATCTGCTCATCAATAACGAGGTGCTTTCATCTGCTCCTCAATATCGATGTGCTTTCATCTGCTCCTCAATATCGAGGTGGTATCATCTGCTCCTCAATTTCGAGGTGCTTTCATCTGCTCCTCAATATAGAGGTGCTATCATGTGTTCCTGAATATAGAGGTGCTTTCATCTCCTCCTCAATAACAAGGTGCTTTCATCTGCTCCTCAATATCGAGGTGCTTTCATCTGTTCCTCAATATGGAGGTGCTTTCATCTGCTCCTCAATATAGAGGTGCTATCATGTGTTCCTCAAAATCAAGGTGCTTTCATCTCCTCCTCAATAACAAGGTGCTTTCACTTGCTCCTCAATATCGAGGTGCTTTCATTAGTTCCTCAATGTCAAGGAGCTTTCACCTGTCCCTCAATATAGATGTGCTTTCACCTGCTCCTCAATATCGATGTGCTTTCACCTGGTCCTCAATATCAAGGTGCTTTCATATGTTTCTCAATATGAAGGTGCTTTCATCCGTCCCACAATACAGATATGCTTTCACCTGCTGCTCAGTTTCAAGGTGCTTTTATCTGCTCCTCAATATCAAGGTGCTTTCATCTGCACATCAATATCAAGGTGCTTTCATCTGCTCCTCAATATCAAGGTGCTTTCACCTGCTCCTCAATATATATGTGCTTTCAACTGCTCCTTTATTTCGATATGCTTTCACCTTCTCCTCAATATCGATTTGCTTTCACCTGCTTCTCAATATTGAGGTGCTTTCATCTGCTCCTCAATATCGAGGTGGTTTCACCTGTCCCTCAATATCGAGTGGCTTTCATCTGCTCCTCAATATCGAGGTGGTTTCACCTGCTCCTCAATATCGATTTGCTTTCACCTGCTTCTCAATATCGAGGTACTTTCACCTGCTTCTTAATTCTGAAGTGCTTTCATCTGCTCCTTAATATCGAGGTGCTTTCACCTGCTTCTCAATATCGATTTACTTTCACCTGCTCCTCAATATCGATTTGCCTTCACCTGCTCCTCAACATCGATTTGCCTTCACCTGCTCCTCAACATCGATTTGCCTTCACCTGCTCCTCAATATCGATTTGCCTTCACCTGCTCCTCAACATCGAATTGCTTTCACCTGCTCCTCAATATCGATTTGCCTTCACCTGCTCCTCAACATCGATTTGCTTTTACCTGCTCCTCAATATCGATTTGCCTTCACCTGCTCCTCAATATCGATTTGCTTTCACCTGCTTCTCAATATCGATGAGCTTTCACCTGCTCCTCAATATCGATGTGCTTTCACCTGCTTCTCAGTATCGATGTGCTTTCACCTGCTTCTCAATATCGATGAGCTTTCACCTGCTCCTCAATATCGATGTGCTTTCACCTGCTCCTCAATATCGATGTGCTTTCACCTGCTTCTCAGTATCGATGTGCTTTCACCTGCTTCTCAATATCGAGGTACTTTCACCTGCTCCTCAATATCAAGGTGCTTTCAGCTGTTCCCCAGTATCGAAGTGCTTTCACTTGGTACTCAATATCGAGGTGCTTTTATCTACTCCTCAATATCGAGGTGCTTTCATCTACTCCCCAATTTCGATGTGCTTTCACTTGGTACTCAATATCGAGGTGCTTTTATGTACTCCTCAATATCGAGGTGCTTTCATCTACACCTCAATATCGAGGTGCTTTCGTCTGCTACTCAATAACCAGGTGATTTCATCTGCTCCTCAGTATCGAGGTGCTTTCATCTGTTCCTCAATATCAAGGTGCTTTCATCTGCTCCTCTATTTCAAGATGCTCTCATCTTCTCAATATCAAGGCGCTTTCATCTGCTCCTCTATTTCAAGATGCTCTCATCTTCTCAATATCAAGGTGCTTTCATCTGCTCCTCAATATCGAGGTGCTTTCATCTGCTCTTCAATATCAATGTGCTTTCATATGCTCCTCTATAGCGATGTGCTTTCACCTGCTCCTCAATATCGACTTCTTTTTATCTGCTCCTCAATATCGAGTTTCTTTCATCTGCTCCTCAATATCAAGGTGCTTTCATCTGCTCCTCAATATGAAGGTGCTTTCATCTGCTCCTCAATAACGAGGTGCTCTCCTCTTCTCATCATTATAGAGGTGCTATCATCTGTTCCCCAATATCGATAAGCTTTCATCTGATTCCTCAATATCAATGTGCTTTCATCTGCTCCCCAATATCGATATGCTTTCATCTGATTCCTCAATATCAAGGTGCTCTCATCTGCTCCTCAATATCGAGGTGCTTTCATCTGCTCCTTTATATGGAGCTGTTTACATCTGCTCTTCAATATCAAGGTGCTCTCACCTGCTCCTCAATATCGAGGTGCTATCATCTGCTCCTCAATATAGAGTTGCTTTCATCTGCTCCTCAATATGGAGCTGTTTACATCTGCTTCTCAATATCAAGGTGCTTTCATCTGCTCCTCAATATCAAGGTGCTTATATATCTTCCTGAATATCAAGGTGCTTTCATCTGCTCCTCAATATCGAGGTGCTTTCATCTGCTCTTCAATATCGATGTGATTTCATCTGCTCCTCAATATCAAGGTGCTTTCATCTCCACCTCAATATCGAGGTGCTTTCACCTGCTCCTTAATATCGAGGTGCTTTCACCTGCTCCCCAATATCGATGTGCTTTCACCTGCTCTTTAATATCGAGGTGCTTTCATCTTCTCCTCAGTTTCGATGTGCTTTCATCTGCTCATCATTATCGAGGTGCTATCATCTGCTCCCCAATATCGATGTGCTTTCATCTGCTCCTTGATATCAAGGTGCTCTCATCTGCTCCTTAATATCGAGGTGCTCTCCTCTTCTCATCATTATAGAGGTGCTATCATCTGTTCCCCAATATCGATAAGCTTTCATGTGACTCCTCAATATCAATGTGCTTTCATCTGCTCCCCAATATCGATATGCTTTCATCTGATTCCTCAATATCAAGGTGCTCTCATCTGCTCCTCAATATCGAGGTGCTTTCATCTGCTCCTTTATATGGAGCTGTTTACATCTGCTCTTCAATATCAAGGTGCTCTCACCTGCTCCTCAATATCGAGGTGCTATCATCTGCTCCTCAATATAGAGTTGCTTTCATCTGCTCCTCTATATCAAGGTGCTTTCACCTGCTCCTCTATATCAAGGTGCTCTCATCTGCTCCTCAATATCAAGGTGCTTTCATCTCCACCTCAATATCGAGGTGCTTTCACCTGCTCCTTAATATCGAGGTGCTTTCACCTGCTCTTTAATATCGAGGTGCTTTCATCTTCTCCTCAGTTTCGATGTGCTTTCATCTGCTCAGCATTATCGAGGTGCTATCATCTGCTCCCCAATATCGATGTGCTTTCATCTGCTCCTTAATATCAAGGTGCTCTCATCTGCTCCTTAATATCGAGGTGCTATCATCTGCTCCTCAATATCGAGGTGCTTTCGTCTGCTCCTCAATATGGAGCTGTTTATATCTGCTCCTCAATATCAAGGTGCTTTCTTCTGCTCCTCAGTATCAAGGTGCTTTCATATGCTTCTCAATATCGATGTGGTTTCATCTGCTCCTCAATATCGATGTGCTTTCATCTGCTCCTCAATATCAAGGTGCTTTCATCTGCTCCTCAATATCAAGGTGCTTTCATCTGCTCCTCAATATCAAGGTGCTTTCATCTGCTCTTCAATATCAAGGTGCTTTCATCTGCTCCTCAATATCGAGGTGCTTTCATCTGCTCCTCAATATCAAGGTGCTTTCTTCTGCTCCTCAATATCAAGGTGCTCTCATCTGCTCCTCAATATCGATTTGCTTTCATCTGCTCCTCAATTTGAAGGTGCTTTCATCTGCTCATCAATATCTAGTTTCTTTCATCTGCTCCTCAACATCAAGGTGCTTTCATTTGCTAATAATAATTATTTTTATTTTTATTATAATTATTATTATTATTATTATTATTATTATTATTATTATTATTATTATTATTTTAATATTATTATTATTATTATTATTATTATTATTATTATTATTATTATTATTATTATTATTATTATTATTATTATTATTATTATTATTATTATTATTATTATTATTATTATTATTATTATTATTATTATTATTATTATTATTATTATTATTATTATTATTATTATTATTATTATTATTATTATTATTATTATTATTATTATTATTATTATTATTATTATTATTATTATTATTATTATTATTATTATTATTATTATTATTATTATTATTATTATTATTATTATTATTATTATTATTATTATTATTATTATTATTATTATTATTATTATTATTATTATTATTATTATTATTATTATTATTATTATTATTATTATTATTATTATTATTATTATTATTATTATTATTATTATTATTATTATTATTATTATTATTATTATTATTATTATTATTATTATTATTATTATTATTATTATTATTATTATTATTATTATTATTATTATTATTATTATTATTATTATTATTATTATTATTATTATTATTATTATTATTATTATTATTATTATTATTATTATTATTATTATTATTATTATTATTATTATTATTATTATTATTATTATTATTATTATTATTATTATTAGTAGTATTAGTAGTAGTAGTATTAGTAGTAGTAGTATTATTATTATTATTATTATTATTATTATTATTATTATTATTATTATTATTATTATTATTATTATTATTATTATTATTATTATTATTATTATTATTATTATTATTATTATTATTATTATCATTATTATTATTATTATTATTATTATTATTATTATTATTATTATTATTATTATTATTATTATTATTATTATTATTATTATTATTATTATTATTATTATTATTATTATTATTATTATTATTATTATTATTATTATTATTATTATTAATATTATTATTATTATTATTATTATTATTATTATTATTATTATTATTATTATTATTATTATTATTATTTTTTTACATCCTGGCCTACAGCTGGTAGGCTTTCTTTAAGGGCCTGGTGGTCGGCCCGAGCCCATCATGGCGCAGGGCAGGCGAGTGTTTACAGTGATGCCATCTATTCTGAGCGAGCAATGGGCCATGTTATTTAGAGGTTCCAGCGCCCAAACACACACGTGATGTGACTTTTATAGGAGTTGTGGGCCTTTCCGTGGGTAGTTTTGTGACCCTGGTGGTAGTTTGACAAGGCTTCTGTGCCATGAACTCTAATAACCACTCC
>NW_026110430.1:0-5000 GCF_024679095.1 Eriocheir sinensis
TCCCTTCCCCTCCCCTTCTATCCCTTCCCCCTCCCTTCCCCTTCCTTCATCCCTTTCCTGATCGCTTTCCCTCCATACCCCCATTTCCTCCTTCCTTCCTCCTTCCTCCCCCCTCCCTTTCCCTCCCTTCCCGTCACGTCCTCAGTCAACATTCCCTTACCTTCTCAACTCCCTTCCCCTCCCTTTCTTATTCTTTTCCCTCCCCTCCCCTTCCCTTTTCCTCACTCCCCAACCTCCCTCTCTCTTCCCTCTCCTTCCCTCCCCTCCATTAAGTTCTCAGTTAATTATACCTTACCTTATCAGCTCCCTGCCCCTCCCTTTCTTCTCCATTTCCCTCCCTCCCTTCCTTTTCCTCCCTATTTCCTCCCCTCTTTTCCTTCTCTGCCTCTCCTTTTCTCCCTTCCCGTCACGTCCTTAGTTAATCTTACCTTGCCCTCTCAGCTCCCCCTCCATTTCTTCTCCCTTTCCCTTCCTTATCCTTCCCTTTCCCTCCCCATATTTCCTCCTCCTCTTTTCCTTCTCTTCCCCCTCTCCCTTTTCCTCCCTTCCCGTCACGTCCTTAATCAACCTCCCTCTGGGCACGACAACTCTCTTTAACATCAAAGTGTTGTCAGTAGTTCGCTGGCTTCGGGAATTATAGCCAACGGGTGGGTGGTGTTTGTTGGGCGGTTCCTCTTTCCTCCCCTGCACTTCCCTTCCCCTCGCCTACCCTCACTTCCTATTGCCTTCCCTCACTTCCCGTTGCCTCTCCTTGTCTTCCATTTTCTATCACCCTTTTCATTTCTCTTCCTTGCTCTTCCTTTCTTCTCGTTTCTCTTTCTCTTCTCTTCTACTGGAGTGTCCTTGCTTCCTCTACTGCCTCTTTCTTTCTGCTTCCCCTTCCGAACTCTTTCTCTCCTTTCCTTCACTTAAGTTTCCTTTATCTCACATCCGTTCTCCTTCTTGCCCCGCTCAACCTTTCTTCTTCACCCTCATCATCCTTCTTCTTTCCATTCACCTTCCTTCCCTAATCTTCCTTATTTCCCCTTTCCTCTCCTCACATTCCCATTATCTCCTCTCTTTCCCTTCACCACTTCTTCTTTCCCTTCATCTACCTTTCCCACTCTTCGTCTTTCTCCCCTTTACCTCATTCCCTTTCCCCTTACTCCTCTCCACTTTCTTCCCTTCGGCAGACCAGTCAGCCGAGCCCAACCTTGCCTAACCAACGTGCCATCAAGACCAGATTTGAGTGGCTGAGATAAACTCGCTTTAAAACGGACGAGAGAGAGAGAGAGAGAGAGAGAATCTACGGAGGAAATTGCCAGATATAGTGAAACGCGGCTTAGTGTTACCGTAGAGTTTTTCACCGACAGAGAGAGAGAGAGAGAGAGAGAGAATGAAAAAAAGGTTCGTGTTGGTGGTGTGAGTCAATACGCCTGGTTGCTTTCCACTCTGATGACCAATATTCCTTCCTTGCCTCTCATTATTGGGCTCTGGAGGGAAGGAGGAGGGAGGGAAGTAGGGAGGGAGGGAGGGAAGAAGGGAGGGAGGGAGGGAGGGAATGGTTGATGGGTCTAGAGATGAAGGATGGATGAAGGAAATGTAGAGAATGAAAAGGGGATTGGTATAGGAATGGATGAAGGAAGGAGAGAGGGAGAAAATGAAGGAAGGGTGGTAATGATAGAATGAGGGAAGAAGGGAAGGAAGGAGAGGGGAAAAAGAGTGGAGGGAAAAACAAAAGAAGAGAATGAGGATGGTAAAAAACGAAGGGAGAATGAGCGTAAGAGAAAAATAGATTAAAATTAGGGAAGAAAGAAAAGGAGGAGGGAAGAAAGAAAGAGAGAATGAGAGAAGATAAGCTTGAAGAAAAGGAGAGTAGGAGGAAAAAATGAAAGGAGGAAGTGAATATAGGAAGGAAAAGGAGGACATGAGAGGGAAAGGAAACAGAAAATGAGAATAAAGAATCTCAAGAAAAGAAGGAATGAGAAGTAAAGAGAAGGGGAAAAAGGGAAGGAGGAATAGACGCGAGGAAGGGGTGGAAGGGGGAGGTGGAAGAGAAGTGGTGGAAGAGATTGAAAAAAACATTTGAGTAGAGTGAAGTGTATATTGTATTCTTCCTCTTCTCCTCCTCCTCCTCCTCTTCTTCTTCCTCCTCCTCCTCCTCCTCCTCCTCCTTCTCTTCCTCTTCCTCACCACTCTCCACCACAAACTCCTCTTTCTTCCTCAGCCTCCGATATTTACACGTCTGTCATCACAACCTCCTCCTCCTCCTCCTCTTCCTCCTCCTCTTCCTCCTCCTCCTCCTCCTCCTCCTCCTCCTCCTCCTGGTGCACACAAGGACCACCGAATACTCTTATCAACGGTTATTTTCATGCATCCTTTTTATATGGAAATTTCCCTTATTTTACCTTGGCCGCAGGAGGAGGAGGAGGAGGAGGAGGAGGAGGAGCGGAAGACAAACTTTGCCTGAAATCATGTTTATTCCATGCAAGAGAGAGAGAGAGAGAGAGAGAGAGAGAGAGAGAGAGAGAGAGATTGACTTACTGACTGACTGACTTATTGACTGACTGACTGACTGACTGACTAACTGACTGACTGACTGACTGACTGACTGACTAATTGATTGAATGACTGACTGATGACTGACTGACTGACTGACTGACTGACTGACTGACTAACTGACTGACTGACTGACTGACTGACTTATTGACTGACTGACTGACTAATGACTGACTGACTGACTGACTGACTGACTGACTGACTAACTGACTGACTGACTGACTGACTGACTAATTGATTGAATGACTGACTGAAAAATCAAAGAAATAAAGATAGAAAAAAAAATCGCGAACCAGTGAAAAAGAAACCTGAATATAGAGGGTCGGATCACTTCTGTATGGCCTGAATTTATTCCAATCCCTTTAAAAACTTTCCCTTAAAATAACTTTCCAACAAAATCAGAAACTCTATAGGATGTAAAAGTTTATATGGCGTAAGAGGATTAAAGGGAAAGAATAGAAGTGGCGGGCGTCTGGGAGCGGTATTAGGAGACACGGGGCGAAACTTTGTGAGACGCCGTGCCCGTAATACTTTAATGAAGGGATTATCGCTCACCTTATCGCCTCCTTCGTTCTTTTTTATTGTTTTGTTTTGGGTCGAGATTATGTTGGCAAAGGTATGTTTTTTTTTGGTTTCATAATTATTTTTTTTCAGCTTCTAATTCTTTCTTTTTTATATTGTTTTATTTTTCTGTAGTTTTCGGTCATTGTTTTTTTGTTTTATTCATTTCGTTATTTTCCTTTTTTATGATTGCATACTTTGAGTCATCTGTTCATATTTTTCTTAGTTGATTGGCTTTTCATGATTATAATTTTCAGTCATAACATGTTTTCCATAATTTCCATTTAATGCATTTCCATTCGTCAGGTTTCCATTCACCATGTTTTCCTTCATATCAATTCCTTCACTTATCAATATGTTTCTTTCTTTAATTCTTGATTCATTATTTTTCATTTACCTTTTCTTTAATTTTTGCTTCATTTTCTTCATTCATCATTCATTCTTTTCATTCATTTTCTTCATGTTTCCTTCAGTCTCATTTGTAGGTCGTTCATTCATTTTTGGACGCGCTTTCATTCCATCGTGTCACGTAATCTTAATCTTCTCTTCATTCATCATTCATTCTTTTCATTCATTCTTTTCATATTTCCTTCAGTCTCTTTTGCAAGTCATTCAGTCATTCATTCTTTCTAACTCCAATTTTGTCTCAGTTTATTCACTCGTTCAACCCATCCATTCCTTCTCTCTGAAACACAACATTCTTTCTCTATTTCAGAAACATAAAAATACGAATAATCGAATCAATAAATACGCTGATAAATAAATGATAACTAAAATTGAATAAATACATAAATAAATAAAATCACACCAATGTCTCCAAAATTCTGGTGACGATATCAGACAAAATATAATAAGAGTTTTCATTTCTTTCTTTTTTTATTATTTGTTGGCTTTACCGCTTGAAGGCTTTCTGGATAGGAGGAGGAGGAGGAGGAAGATGAAGGAGAATGAGGAAGAGGAGGAGGAGGAGAAGGAGGAGGAAGAAGATGAGACGAGGGATGAGGAGATAGAGGCGGCAGGAGAGAAGAGGAGGTGGAGGATATCTCAGGAGGAGGAGGAGGAGGAAAAGGAAGAGGAAGAGGAGAAGGAGAAGGAAGAGGAGATGGAGGAGTGTCAAGTCATATATTTTTTCCTCTTTTCTTTTTTTTCTCCTTTTTTTTTACTTTTTCCTCTTCCAGCAAGAATTGAGGCTCCCTTGAGGGGCTGCGTTAGTTTTATTAAATTTTCCTGTTTGGTGTTGGGAAAAGGAGGAGGAGGAAGGGGGGTGGAGAAGAAGGAGGAGGAGGAGGAGGAGGAAGAGAAGGAGGGAGTAGGAGGGAAGAAGGAAGAAGAAGAGGAAGAACTATTGCTTATTTTCTGGTCACTGAATATGGCTTCGATTTTTTCTTTCTTTCTTAAACACGAAAGTAAAGATGCTATGGTTGAAGGCAATTTCTTATGTGTGGTTAGTGCGAAAAAGACTTGAGGTGGAGGGGTAGTAGAAGGAGAAGGAGAAGGAGGGAGAGGAGAGAAGAGGGGAAGGAGGGGGATGATGGGGAGGGAGTCCTTTGTCCTGGGGCATACCCTCTGGCAAAGAAAATGGTTTAGGGAGAAGGAAGATCGAAAAAGGTAGAAAAAGGAGAAAGTGACGAAGGAAACAATATGGAAAGAGAAGGGAAAACGAAGGTAGATAGGAGAAACATTAACAAAAGAAGGAAGACTGGAGAAATGGAAGAACGGGAGGAGAGGCGCAAATGAAGAAAGGAGGAGGAGGAAGAGGAGAAATGGAAGGAAAGAGAGGGGCAGAGAGGGTAAAAAGGAAGACACATATAACAGGTAACATTCAGTCGACAAATATAAGAAGAATTAGATGGTTATGAGTGACTGAATAATCTCTCTCTCTCTCTCTCTCTCTCTCTCTC
>NW_026110430.1:7500-47500 GCF_024679095.1 Eriocheir sinensis
GGAAATAAAGGGAGGGAGAGGGAGATAAATAAGCTGATAACGAATGATGAGAGAGAGAGAGAGAGAGAGAGAGAGAGAGAGAGAGAGAGAGAGAGAGAGAGAGAGAGAGAGAGAGAGAGAGAGAGAGAGAGAGAGAGAGAGAGAGGAGAAAAGTGATTTATGACTGATGAGTTTTTGATTTAAATGATAAATGGTTGAACGAGAGAGAGAGAGAGAGAGAGAGAGAGAGAGAGAGAGAGAGAGAGAGAGAGAGAGAGAGAGAGAGAGAGAGAGAGAGAGAGAGAGAGAGAGAGATCCCTAATAACCAGACAGACGGGACACACACATAAAAAAAAGAGGAGAGCGGGAGAAGGTCAACCTCTGAAAAAATAATTCAGCATTGGAGTTTTCATTTGCTCTTCCCTTTCATATAAGATTACACGATGCATAATATATAACCACAGTGCCATCTCGCTTCTCTCTCTCTCTCTCTCTCTCTCTCTCTCTCTCTCTCTCTCTCTCTCTCTCTCTCTCTCTCTCTCAAGGCAAGGGAGTCATGGTTACCAGGAATTTAGTTACCCTTAAAAAAGAAGTTGGCCACACCGTTTTCTCTTATTTTTTCATTATTCTTCTCCTTCTTTTTTAATGTTAATCCCGGGGAGCTAAACACATTAAACTCATGACTTTCTAAAATTAATGTTTTGCTTTACTTTACTCAGAAACTCGCTTCCTTTCCCCCTCCCTCTCTCTCTCTCTCTTTTTCTCTTTTTATGGCTTCCTCTGTGTGTGTGTGTGTGTGTGTGTGTGTGTGTGTGTGTGTGTGTGTGTGTGTGTTTTACGTGTATGAGGAAGGCACAACGTAATCATGAAATATTAGCGGATGAAAATAACGTATGAATGAAGATGGACTTCATAAAAAAATATTATGCCTTGTGTTGGGCTGTCTCTCTTTCTTTTTTTTTTTTTCTCTCTCTCTCTCTCTGTCTTTTCCGAGCTGCTCAGAAACATTCATTCGTTTAAAAAGTTCATATGTCAGTTTTATTCAGAGTAAAACGTGCATATTTTTTGTTGATATAATGCTTGGTGGTGAAGAATGTCTGTCCGTGTGTGTGTGTGCGTGTGTGTGTGTGTGTGTGTGTGTGTATGTGTGGGTGGGTGGGGGTGGGCTGCTCGGTGACTGTCCAGGCCGGGGATCGAACTTGAGACCGCGGATTCATAGGTAGACGTGTTAATTACTACTCCACGGACATTGCCTTACCTGTTAGCTCACCCTCAAAAATATTATCAAGAGATTTATCCTGGTTTCAGCCTCTCAAAATCATAACATGGAAACTCACCTCAGTCAAAGGCTCAGTCATTTTTAATTAGTCAGTGAGAGATGATCAGCCGTTAACTGTGGGTGATAAGAAATTAATCCCTTTTACCATGGCCAGGATGTAATTGAAATAGCGGTAAGATATTGCACACACACACACACACACACACACACACACACACACACACACACACACACACACACACACACACACACACCATAACAAATGCTTCTAAATATTTCCTTCCTTTCTGAGGGATTGGTCTGCTTCCTTCTAATAAAATCTGATAAAATAATGCTTTCCAATATGGCGGGTGATGCACATTCCTCGGTATACTCGTAAGCTGTTCCCTTTTTTATTAGTATATATTGTAGTGGAGATGAGTATGTTTGTGACTGGGGAAATAGTAGTAGTAGTAGTAGTAGTAGTAGTAGTAGTAGTAGTAGTAGTAGTAGTAGTAGTTGCAGCCGTAGTATTAATTTTTTACAACAAGGGAGGCATTTCAAGGTAAAAACAACAACAACAACGATAAGCCTTCTAAGTGCTCATCCAACAAAAATAAAAAAAGAACGAGAGGCCATAAGTATTGGTATTAGTATTAGTTGCAGTAGTGATGTATGTTCCTTTCCTCTTTTTTTTTTGCAGCGCAGGCGAGGCGGGATGATCGGCGGCCGGGCGGAGCGGGCGGGCGGCGCTGCACGGCTCATAAACACGGAGGGCCACGCGGAACGGCGGTGAGTGGACGACATTCATTGTGATCGTCAGGGTACAATGAGGCCGTGGGACATTTTGGTAGAGGAGGTAGTGGTGGTGGTAGTAGTTGTTGTGGTGGTAAAAGTAGCTGTAGTAGTATTTGTAGTGGTAGTAGAAGTTGGAGCTGGAGTAAGAGTAGTAGTAGTAGTAGTGAGAGAAGGGTTTCTACTACTACTTCTACTACTACTACTATTACTACTACTACTACTACTACTACTACTACTACTACTACTACTACCAATTAAGGTGTATATGTATGTAGGTGGAAGATAATGATGTCATGTATCTTCTCCTCCTCCTCCTCCTCCTCCTCCTCCTCGCCCCAAGGTGCTAACGAAGCCAATCCCAGGTAGCCAGTGAGTAGCACCTGGGTACCTGCTGCTCATATGACATTCCTCGCCCAGGTAATGAGGAGCTGAACAGGTGAATCGCGCGTCGCTTCACTCACCTGTTGACGACTCTGTAGACGCGAGGAGGACCTGCAGGTGTGTATGAGAAGGGCTGATGGGGGGGGGGGGAGAGGGTAGGTGAGGAGGTGGGGATAGAAAGGAAGGGAGGAGGGGGGAGAGAGATAGAAGGGAAGGGATTGAGGTGATGGGAGAGAAACATGGAAACATGGAAACATGGAAACATGGACAGGCAGAAAGTCTGTTTGGGCTCACCATTACTGCTTGCGTTCAGTGATTCATCCGTTTGCCATCCGAGTGCTTGCAGGAGGATTAAAGCACTTGAATATCTTTGGAGCGTTCAGTCTCACTTATGCAGCAAAGTGGCGATCAATGCGTCTCTTGGAGTTGATGGTCTCTGCGCTAACCACTTCTGCAGGAAGGCTGTTCCAGTGGCGAACAACTCTATTCGAGAAACTCCTGCCGATGTCATTGCATCGCCTTGCTTGAATTGTTTTTCTGTTGTTTCTTGTTCTCAGGTTGGTTTGTAGCGTGAAGAGTTTGGAGATCGTTGCTGCTGAGCTTGTTCAGGTACTAAAGACTTGTATCAACAAGGCTTGTTCAGGGTACTTAAAGACTGTATCATGTCTCCCCGCAGGCGTCTCTTTTCCAACGTGAAGAGGTTGAGTCGCTCGAGTCGCTCTTCATAGGGCTTCGTCCTCAGTGATGGTATCATCTTCGTGGCGCGGCGCTGTACTCTCTCAAGTAATTCAATGTCTTTCCTGTAATTAGGAGACCAGAATTGCACGGCGTATTCCAGGTGGGGCCTTACCAGCGAATTGTACAAGGATAACATAACTCCCGGCGTCTTGTATTCGAAGTTCCTCGATATAAACCCAAGCATTGTATTGGCTTTCTTACAGGCGGACTT
This sequence comes from Eriocheir sinensis, assembly GCF_024679095.1. NCBI lineage: Eukaryota > Metazoa > Arthropoda > Malacostraca > Decapoda > Varunidae > Eriocheir > Eriocheir sinensis. Next base: position 10,866 of record NW_026110430.1, read on the forward strand.
GCAGTGTTTTATTTGTTTCAAGTCACTGCTGATGGTGACCCCGAGGTCTCTTTCCTCTTGCACAACATGTAGTGGTTCGCCACCCATGTGGTATGTGTGGTTGCTGTTTCTGGATCCGATATGCATTTAATTATTTTGTTGTATTTTAGCTTTATATATATTTTTTTGTGTGGTTACTTAAGAGGAAAGAAATATTCGGGTTTATTATTGTTTATTATGCATTTATTTACGTATCACATGGTATATCATTAGTAGTCGACGATCATATACTACATTTTAATAACTGATTCAATTTTATATACATTTCATTTTATATTTTCATCATATACTATTTTTGTGTATATTTATTCATTTTTGTGTCGTGTGTCTCCATGCATTCTGTTTTCTTCACCGAGTCTGTATTTCTTGGTTTCCTGTTTTATATTTGTGTTTTCGGGGCGCCTCTCTGCATGCTATTCTTTTATTCACGTTTGCCGCGCCTCACGACGCCGGCACGAAATGGCACACCGGGAAAGGCGAGCTTGTGGGACGCGGCCGAGGAACACTCCCGGCGGCGGACTTGAGGCTCAGTCGCATTTATTTACCTACCATTGAAACGATGTAAAAAAACGTATTTCACTCTCTCTCTCTCTCTCTCTCTCTCTCTCTCTCTCTCTCTCTCTCTCTCTCTCTCTCTCTCTCTCTCTCTCTCTCTCTCTTTTTGTCTTTGTCTTTAACTTTGTCTATTTTTTTCTATGTCTCTGTTTTTTATCTGTTTTCTCTGACTCTCTCTGTCTCTAGTTCTGTCTCTGTCTCTCCGTTTCTGTGTCTGTCTGATTTCTCTTGCACTTTTAGAGAGAGAGAGAGAGAGAGAGAGAGAGAGAGAGAGAGAGAGAGAGAACGTTTATACAAAAGATAAAGAGGACCTTGAAGAGCCTTTAGAGAGAACAGTAGAAAGAGAGAGAAATTATAAGACTATTTCTTTATTATATTTTTTTCCCGACTTTTATTTCTAACATGAAAGACACGAGTGAAGGACACGAGTGAAGGTAAAGGAGGAGAGAAGAGGAGGAGGAGGAGAAGGATGAAGAGAGAAGGAAACATGGACTAGCAGGCGGTATAAAGACTGATGGAGAGAAGGAGGAGGAAGAGGAGGAGGAGGAGGAGGAGGAGGAGGAGGAGGCAGTGCTTAGGGGCTCGCCACTTAGCTGAAGACCAATTTAATCTTTTGAGAGTGGTGTGTTGTGCCTCTCTCTCTCTCTCTCTCTCTCTCTCTCTCTCTCTCTCTCTCTTCTTTATCATTTCTTCGTTTTTTGCCAATTTTCCTTGTTTTCCTTTTCCTTTTTTCCTCCGCAACCATTTCATCTGCCTAAAGTCACTTATTCTCTCTCTCTCTCTCTCTCTCTCTCTCTCTCTCTCTCTCTCTCTCTCTCTCTCTCTCTCTCTCTCTCTCTCTCTCTCTCTCTCTCTCTCTCTCTCTCTCTCTCTCTCTCTCTCCTCATTAGTTTACCCTCTCAGGCCTCTCGCTGCCTCTGATTCACGGGGCGACACACTCTTCCCTCCACTCTGAAAGTTGATTCTCCGCCTTGCCTAGAGGAGAGGAAGAAGAAGAAGAGGAGGGAGGAGGAGGAGGAGGAGGTGTACAGGAGATAGATGTCTGGGAAGGCGCGTAGGAGGTGCAGGAGTAAGAGGAGGAGGAGGAGGAGGAGTACAGGAGATAGAGGTCTGGAAAGGCGCGTAGGAGGTGGAGGAGTAAGAGGAGGAGGAAAAAGAGGAGGAGGAGGAGGAAGGAAGGAAAGTGGCTGGTACATACTCTTCGCCTCTTCCCCTCTCATTGTCTGCTAAAGGTCAAGTTTTAGGAGAGTTGAACTAGGCCGGAGGAGGAGGAGGAGGAGGAGGAGGAGGGTTGAAAGACGGAGGAGGAAAAGGGGCTTGGCAGTCGGTGCATGAGAATTAGGTGTGTGTGTGTGTGTGTGTGTGTGTGTGTGTTTCATCTCTCTCTCTCTCTCTCTCTCTCTCTCTCTCTCTCTCTCTCTCTCTCTCTCTCTCTCTCTCTCTCTCTCTCTCTCTCTCTCTCTCTCTCATTTGTCTCCTGAGAGTGACTATTGGTTCAACGCTTTCTCTCTCTTCCTTCCTCCTTCTCTCTAACTCTTAAATTTTAGACGATTCAATCCTTTCTTCAACTCCGCCTTTGAATTCACCTGTACCACCTTACCTCATGTTCTCTCTCTCTCTCTCTCTCTCTCTCTCTCTCGTTGGGTAGTCTCTCCAAGTCTCGTTGTTTCACTTGAATGGTCTCGTTTGGCGTTACGAGCCGGTTCAGAGGAGTGAATGAAGCTTCGAAACAGAGGGTTCGGGAAAGGGGATTCGCAAACCCTACACATTTTCTTCGTTTATTCTTGTTTACGGTTTCTGCTTCTCTGTTTATTCGCTTTATTACTGAGAAGAGGGATGGAGGCGGCAGGGAAAATATATAATGAAGGGAAGGAGAATGAGAGATAGTAAGAGAGAAAGAAGAAGCAAGAGAGAGAGAGAGAGAGAGAGAGAGAGAGAGAGAGAGAGAGAGAATGATGGATACGTGTGATGAAAGAGGAAAGAGAGCGAGAGAAGAAAAAAAGATAATGATGGAACGTTAAAATTCGTAAATGATGAGGGGAAAGAGAGAGATGAGGAGGGCGATGACGGGAAAGAGGAAGAGGAGGAGGAGGAGGAGGAGGAGGAGGAGGAGGAGAGGAGAGACAAAAAATGAGCGAGGGAGGAAGGAATAAAGGCAGGGAGAGGAAGGAGGAGGAAGAGGGTGATGAAACAATGATATGAGAGAGAGAGAGAGAGAGAGAGAGAGAGAGAGAGAGAGAGAGCACCACTTCACCCTCCTGTCACCTGTCCGTTACCCATGACACCTGCCCCCCTCCTTCCTCCCCTTCCTCCCCTTCCCTCCCCTCCCCCTTCCCTTCCCTTTTAAACATGGACACACTCACACACTAACGTCACAACACTCCCACCTCGCCCCCCTTTACCTCCCTCTCTCCTTCCTTCCCTTCCTCCCACCTTCCTCTCCCCCCCTCTTTCCTCCACATATGCTTACGTCATAGTTCCCTCTCTCCCTTTCTCTCTCCCTTCTCTCCTTAACTCCCCCCCCCCCTGTTCCTCCCTACCTCCCTTCCCTCTCCCTTTTAGCTTCCTTTTCTCCCTCTTCTTCGCTTTTCCTGTTTCCTCCCTTCTTTCCTACGCAGTTTTTCACTTGTGCTCCCTTTCTCCCTTAATTTTATCTCCTTGCCTTTTATTCTCCCTCTCCTCTTTCCCTTCCCACTCCTTCTCTCTTCTTATATATTTTCATCTTCCATCTTCCTCCCATCTTTCTTTTTTTTCCGCATTTCCTCCTTTACTCTTTTTTTTTTCCCTGCCTTTCTATCACCTTTCTCCTCTTCTTAACCCTTTCTTCTTTTTCTCAACATTTTATCTCTCCATCCTCCCTCCCTTTCTCCTCCATTTCCCTCTCTTATTCCCTCCTTTTATCCTTCACTCTTCCTCCCACCCCTTCATCTTAACCCTCTCTTATTTCTCATAACCTTCCATCCCTTCCACTCCCCTCCCTTCCTCTCTCCCTTTCCACCGTAACCCGTCCTCCCCCCCCCCCCCCCCCCTTCGTTGTGACATCCTGGTGCATGTTCGAGGCACCTGACGTCACCAGGCTCTGCCCTCACGGATGCTGGGCTAATGGTGATAAGATGTTTGCTGTCATGGAAGATATAGATTTTTACATGCTAGAAAAAACAGCACGATAGATAAGAGGTTTGTCGGTTGAAGTTGATGTTTACTACTATGGGAGTTTTTTTTTTTTTGCTATGTAGGAAAAAGAGGGAAATAATAGGATAGAAAAAAAGGGTTTGTTGATTTAAAATTGATTATGTATTTACTGTTATGAAAGAGGAAAGAGAGCGAGAGGAAAAAAAATGGATAATGATGAAAGGTTAAAATTTGTAATATCTTTTTTGCTTGTTAAAAAAAGGAAAATAACAGAAAAATAGGGTTTGTCGGTTTTTAGTTTGGTAGATGTTTTTTTATATATATTTATGGTACATGTAGAAGATTTTTATGTTTGCTTGATAAAAAAAGAAAACAGGATGGAAAAAGAGGGTTGTCGGTTAAAAGTTGATAATGTTTTCTGTTATAGAAGATATTGAATTTTTTTTTTTATTGAACAAGAAGTAAACAGGATATATATAGAGGGTTTATAATGTTTTTTTTATTGAACAGGAAGTGAACAGGATTTAAAGAGACGGTTTGTGAAGTTCTTTTTTTTATTGAACAGGAAGTGAACAGGATATAAAGAGACGGTTTGTGAAGTTCTTTTTTTTTATTGAACAGGAAGTGAACAGGATATAAAGAGAAGGTTTGTGAAGTGTTTTTTATTATATTGAACAGGAAGTGAACAGGATATAAAGAGAAGGTTTGTGAAGTGTTTTTTTATTGAACAAGATGGAGCAGGAACACACACACACACACACACACACACACACACACACACACACACACACACACACACACACACACACACACACAGGATATATAAAGAGGGTTTGTGCTTCCTAGAATAAAGAAAAACAACAACAGTGAAAAAAAAAGATGATTCTGATGGCATGATTTTCGTTACATCGTTGAGGTGGAAAAATGAAGGTTTTATATGCAAATGAAATATCACTTTTTCATGTATTTTTTTTTTATCTCTAGTTATTCTTATTAGCATTGTTTTTTTGTGCATGTTGAAATAATGATCTGGTGTTTTAAAAAGTGATGGTGTTTATTTTTTACCTTTTTATTTTTCATCCTTATATTTTAATTTTTTTGGACGCTAGGTGAGGCAGGTGGCTGGCCGGGGCTCTGAAAGCAATTCTCTGTTATATTTATTTCATATATTAAAATTTCTACCTCACAGTATTTTATTTAGCTTATTCTTGATGACATTTACTTTTCTCTTTGATTACAATTTTTGCTTTCGGTAATATGTTTTCTGGGGGCGCTCTATAACAATTTCCTGATCGGTAATTATCTTTCGTATATTTTTTCGACTCCTCTGATTTGTAATGCGTTTTTTTCTTTAACCTTTATACTAAACCTTCGTGACATCTGTTTGAATTCTCATTTTTACCATCTGTGTGTGTGTGTGTGTGTGTGTGTGTGTGTGTGTGTGTGTGTGTGTGTGTGTGTGTGTGTGTGTGTGTGTGTGTGTGTGTTTGTTTGTCTTTGTGTGCGTGTTTGTTATAAGTTACAGGATTTGAGTCATGCTGGTATTATCCTGCTTCCATATCCATATTAATCCAGCTCATCCTTGTGTATGTATGTATGCATGTATGTATGTATGTATGTATGTATGTGTGAATGTATGTATGTATGTATGTATGTATGTATGTATGTGTAAAAATAACCACCTGCGACCCTTACCTATCACCTTCCTGCATGACCTGTTAATTAATAGCCGTCGTCTGTCCCTAATTCTTACATCCTGAAGTAACAGAAATAGAAACACTCTCGGACTGTCACTGATTCCCTGATAAGAGAGAGAGACAAGGACGAAGATAAGGTGATAGGAGGCGGCGAGGCTTAAGGGGAGGCACCACAGTGGGGTTGGGCAAGGTTAGGATTACAGGAGCTGCCTTGTACAGACCTACCAAACTCATGCAGACTCCTTGTGTCCTTATGTTCTTATCAGTGAGGAAGAGAAGGAGGAGGAGGACAAGGAGGAGGAGGTAGAAGAGGAAGAGGAGAAGGATGTGAAGTTAGCGTGTGAAAACCTGACGGACAGTATAGGTAAGTGTGTGTGTGTGTGTGTGTGTGTGAGAGAGAGAGAGAGAGAGAGAGAGAGAGAGAGAGAGAGAGAGAGAGAGAGAGAGAGAGAGAGAGAGAGAGAGAGAGAGAGAGAGAGAGAGAGAGAGAGAGAGAGAGATGATTGGATGAGGGAGGAAGGAAAGGAGGAAGGCCTTGTTAGCCATCCAATCAAAAGAGAGACTCACTTATCCCTTTTCTCTATCCTCCATCCCTCCTCCATCCCTCCTCCATCCCCTCCTCCATCCCCTCTCTCCTCCATTCTTATGTTCCTCCTCAATTTCTCTTGTTTTTTCCATCGCTCATTACCTCCGTTCTTCCTCTAATCCTCTTATCCTTCCCTCTTTTCTTATTTTTCCGCCCTTCCCAGCATCCTTTTTCATTTTATTCCTTCTCTCCTCCTTTTCACCTTCTTCTGTTCTCCCACCTTCCCTCCTTTCTCTTTTTTTTTATCCTCACTCAATACTTCATTCATATTCCATCCATTCTCGCCGTTCTCTGCCTACACACACACACACACACACACACACACACACACACACACCGTACGTTAACCTCCTCCACGCCTACCCACTTGCAGTCATTCATCAACCTAACCCATATTTGTTTTCCCTTCCTGCACTCATCTCCCTCTTTCAACCACCCCTTCACCTCCCTTCCCTCGCACCCATAACCCTTACACGCCCTCCCCTTACACCCAAGCATATGTAGGAGCGGGCATATACCCAGACAAGGTTTACGGAGCTCTCTGTACGAAACATTGGGTCATATTTTTCGTTGCATTCATTCTCCTCTTTCATCTCGCTCTCCCTCTCATCCCCTCGCACCCTAGCGTCTGTTAAGTCAAGGGTTATGGAGCCTCTCTGTGGGAAGGATTGCCTCGTATCGTGTGTAGCTTACCTTGCATGGCTGCCAATTAACCATACATCACCTGTATAGCTGCAGCCGAGTACTTAATAACTAGGTGACCAGGTGAGGGGGACAGGTAGGGAAGGGACAGGTAGGGAGGTAGGTAAGGAAGTGTGGGTTTCTGGAATCAGTGATAGATAGATAGATAGATAGACAGATAGATAGATAGATAGATAGATAGATAGATAGATAGATGGATTTGACTTTCTTTTTATTTTTTCTTCTTTTCTTCAGTTTCCTCATTTTCCTTCTTTTCTTCTTTTCTCTTCTATTTCGTCTTGTTTTTCTTCTTGTTTTTCTTCTTCTTCCTCTTCTTCTTCTTCTTCTTCTTCTTCTTCTTCTTCTTTTTCCCCTTCTCTGCTTTTATTACTATTACGGATAAACTCTTTTCCCTTCATCTCTCTCACCAGCATCATTTCATCTCGTCCCCATCACTCCTGAGGCTGCAGACCTTCATCTCCTAACCCAGGGAAATGACCTCTCTCTCTCTCTCTCTCTCTCTCTCTCTCTCTCTCTCTCTCTCTCTCTCTCTCTCTCTCTCTCTCTCTCTCTCTCTCTCTCTCTCTCTCTCTCTCTCTCTCTCTCTCTCTCTCTCTCTCTCTCTCTCTCTCTCTCTCTCTCTCTCTCTCTCTCTCTCTCTCTCTCTCTCTCTCTCTCTCTCTCTCTCTCTCTCTCTCTCTCTCTCTCTCTCTCTCTCTCTCTCTCATACCATCATTTTCGTCCAGAGAGAGAGAGAGAGAGAGAGATGTATGAGTTCCTGGTTTAACATCCTCTATTTTAAGGAACAGCATTTAACGGATTTTTCTTTCTTTCTTTCTTTCTTTTTTTTTCTTTTTTTTTTGCTCTCGTCTCCTCGCCTTGCCCTCCTCTTCTGCTGTGTAAAAAGAGTCAGGTCATTACGTGTTCCATTCTCTGCCTCTTTATCTTCCTCTTGGCACTCCTCCTCCTCTTTTTCCTCCTCCTCTTCCTCCTCCTCCTCCTCCTTATCCCCTTCTCGTTCCTCTCCGTTTTTTTCTTTTCCTTTACATTCGTCATTTTCTTTTTCCTTCACGCGAATTTCTTCTGAGCATTCCTTATTTATTTTATCTGTTCCTTTCTTTTATTATCCATTTCCTCCTTCCACACGGAGTTCGATACAGGTCAATAAAGTTAAGTATAGTTAATCACTCTAACTAGTCTCGGGCTACCAACAAACTCGATAAATAAGAATACTGCTTTACCTATTGAAGAGTCTTTAGGAGCAGCGAGTAGCGGGCTTTTTTTATTATTTTTTCCTTTTTTGTGCCCTTGAGCTGTCTCCCTTGTTGTAAAAAAATAGATATATATATATACGTTGGCACGATTTTTTTTTCTGGAATCGAGTCATCTGCCACTGAAACAAACTTCCCGAAAAGAAAGGTAGTGGAAAAACGATCACCTCATTTTTTGTGGCCTTCTCTTTCAGTTTTCCATGTTTCCTTTCTACTTCTGGCCTCCTCCTCTTCCTCCTCCTCTCATTCCTCTCCCTTTTCACTGAACGGCCACCTCTTATTCTCCTCCTCTTCTTCCTCTTCATCTTCTCACATCTCTACATCAGCTAATTTGTTGTGGCCTGCTCTTTCAGTTTTCTATGTTTCCTTTCTACTTCTGGTTTCCTCCTCCTTTCATTCCTCTCCCTTTTCACTGAACGGCCACCTCTTATTCTCCTCCTCCTCTTCTTCTTCATTTTCTCACATCTCTATATTAGCTCAGTTTTTATGGCCTGCTTTTCCATTTTTCCATGTTTCCTCTCCTCCTCTTCTGGTTCCCATTTTCTTTTTCCCCTTGCTTCTCTTTCATCTTCCCTTTCCGCTAAACACCTACTTCTGCTTTTTCACTTTTTCTTTTCTTCTTACTTATGTTCTTCCTCTCCTCCTCCTCCTCCTCTCACTTCCTACTTTTCCTTCTCCATCTCCTTTTCTTTTCTTTTCATGTTGCCTTTCTCCCTACTTCTATTATCCTCCTCTTCCTCATCTTTCTCTTTCATCTACCTTTCCGCTTAACGCCCACTTCTCCTCCTCCTTCTCTTCCTCTTCCTCCCAGATATATTTACCCTTACACGTAATTAATGGCGCTGATACTGCCTCCTCGTGGTCCAGGTGACTCAGGTGAGGTGGCCAAAGGTGAGAAAGTAATTAAGCCTCAGTCAGGTGTTCAGGCCTTTAAAGGTTTACGGTCACGAGAGTTGATTAAGGTAACGATGGAGGAGGAGGAGGAGGGAGAAGAAGAAGAAGAAGAAGAAGAAGAAGAAGAAGAAGAAGAAGAAGAAGAAAAGGAAAAGAAAAAGAAAAAGAAAAAAAACGAAAAAGAAGAAGAAGAAGAAGAAGAAGAAGAAGGAGAAGAAGAAGGAGAAGAAGAAAAAAGAAGAAGAAGGGGAGGAAAAGAGGAAAAGAAGAAGAAGAAGAAGAAGGGGGAGGAAGAGAAGGAAAAGAAGAAGAAAAAGAATAAGAAGGGAAGAGAAGAAGAAGAAAAAGAAGAAGGAAGAGGAGGAAGAAGATGAAGAATAAGAAGAAAAAGAAGAAGAAAGCAAGAACAAGAAGAAGAGGAGGGGGAGTAGAAGGAAGAAGAAGAGAAGCAGAAAAAAAGGAGGAGGAGGAGGAGGAGGAGAAAAAGCAGTTCCGTGAAGCAGAATGGCTGGACTCACACATTCAATAAATAGCCAAATCACCATTATTTTCCATACCATTACTGTCATCACCTCTTAATCATGCTCATCACTGCCGCTGCTCAATCAGGATCATAAACAATCCAATAAGTGCGTACGTAATCAACCCGCGGAAAATGATATTGTTACCCCTCATAAAGAGTTCCAGGATAGTTTTTGAGTGGAGCAGTGAGTGGGTGAGTGACCGAGGCCTTGGAACACACAAGCCCAAAGGAATATTACCCCGATAAAGCGTTCAGGATTTAGTTGGTTTTGAGATCGAAGCAAGAACTCTAAGCGATAAATACACTTGGATCTCACAACCCCCCAAAAAGACTATTACCCGGAGAATTATAGTTTAGGATTTATTTGTATTTGAGAGTGAAGCAAGAGGTTGGTGAGTAATAAAAGCTTCAGTACAGTTACGGTATAGATGTAAGGTACTGAGAGATCGGTAACATGTTTAATAGGTAGTGCGATATACAGTATTTTATTTCGTTTATTCTTGATGACATATTTTTCATCTCATTATATTTCCATACTTTCGATCACAAGTTTTTCGGGCGCTGGATACTATTTTTTCTGATCGGTAATTCTGTTTTTCTTCTATTTCGTCGACTCATTTGATTGGTAATGCTTTTCTCCTTTAGCTTTTATATATACTGAACTCTCGTAATATCTGTTCTCATTTTTAGCGCATTACGACTATTTCACAAGGTCACCGAGAAGATTAGCCGGATTTTCATTGGGGGACTATCCAGCTCAAGGCGCAGAAGTCGGGTAAATCTATCACTAGGATCACAGAGCAGTCCTCGAAAATCCCAACAACGTCTACTTCTCATTTTTAGCACATTACGACTATTTCACAAGGTCACCGAGAAGATTAGCCGGAATTTCATTGGGGGACTATCCAGCTCAAGGCGCAGAAGTCGGGTAAATCTATCACTAGGATCACAGAGCAGTCCGTGAAAATCCCAACAACGTCTACTTCTCATTTTTAGCACATTACGACTATTTCCCAAGGTCACCGAGAAGATTAGCCGGATTTTCATTGGGTGATTATCCAGTTCATGGTGCAGAAGTCGGGTAAATTATCACTAGGATCACAGAGCAGTCCGCGAAAATCCCAACAACGTCTACTTGTCATTTTTAGCGCATTACGACTATTTCCCAAGGTCACCGAGAAGATTAGCCGGATTTTCATTGGGTGATTATCCAGCTCAGGGTGTAGAAGACGGGTTAATCTATCACTAGGATCACAGAAGCAGTCCGCGAAAATCCCAACAACGTCTACGAGAGGCTTTTCAAACATGCGAACTGAGGCGGCGATACATGTAAGAAATCGGGCCATAGTGTATTGCAATGATTTTTTTTTTTTTAGCAAAGGAGACAGATCAAGGGCTTAAAAAAAAGAAAACAATAATTAAAAAAAAAGCCCGCTACTTACTGCCCCTAAAAAGATTTGAGAGGTGCTGCTGTTGACGTCAGATATTCGTCTTCTCTGGCGCCACATTCACTCAGCTAACTCTATATAAATATTGATACACTTAACCACACCATTTCAACATACTACGTCCCACTGTTAACTGATATTATTATTATTATATGAGACAAATCAGGTAGAAAGGGAGGAGTGCGGACACTATAAGCTGCCTGTTCAGAATCCCCCGAACACTTGAGACGCCGAGGAAGAGAAAATGCAAGTGGAAACAATGAGAGAAGCAGAAACAGGAGATGACATAGAAGATTACAGAAGTGGAGGGGCCGAGGGGTGGAATACTAAAATACACAAACAAACAAACATGAAACAATCCGCAAAAATACTAATTAAATATCAACCTGATGTGCATTCTACCTATCTAACAACCTTACATAGTTCAGGACGTATCTATTTTGAGTAAAGCAACGAATCAACCAGTGAGTGAACCAGTGAGTGAACGAATGATGGGTCCTTCGCAAGCCCCGGCAGAAGCTTCATCAGGCAGGAAGGAATCTGAATGGGCACAGTCCTGCTTGTCTCGTCTTGGTTAGCGGCGGGAAGTGAGGAGAAGGCTGGGGCAAGGAAGCAACGATATCGTGTGAAGGATTGAAGGACTGTCGAGGGATACTGAAGGAGAGAATTTTCATCATGGGGGGCGTGTCGCTTACCCCTGGGTGTATATGGGGGTCTCTGCTCCCCCTGGTGGCTGTGATGTCCCTTGGTGCGGCGGTCCCAGTGGTGTTCCGTGAGTGCATGTTGTGTTGTGTTGGGGTTGGAAGTGACGTGTGTGGGAGTTGGGGATCAAATAGGTTTTTAGTGATGGGGGTGGGGAGATTGTTTTTTCTGGGGTGGAAGTGGAGTGCGCTTAATTAGATGTCTATAGGTAATGAAGGTAAAGGTAAAGTTGGGAGCATAAGGCATAGGTGCGCGTGGCCTCGGCGTTAATTAGTCACCGTACATGTTTTCTCGTATAGTTTGTGATTGAGGGATTATGCATCTTATAGGGTGGAAGGGGAGTACCCGTAACTAAATTGTACCTGCATTGATGAGTCGGATAAGGTTCATATGTAAGCATAATGTATAGCTGCGCATGGTCTCTGTGCTTATCTGTCACTGTCTTATTTTCTAGTTTGGTTTCAGTGATTCGGGGGATTATGGATTTTCTAGGGTGGAAGTTGAGGGGGATTATGGGTTTTCTAGGGTGGAAGTTGAGGGGGACTATGGATTTCTAGGGTGGAAGTTGAGTACGCGTAACTAAATTGTGCCTACATCGATAAGTTGGGTAGAGGTTGAGTTGGGAGCATACTGTATAGCTGCGCCTGGCCCGTGTTAATCTGTTACATTGCCTAGTCTTTCGTTGTAGAAGCAGCTGTAATTTGCGTTTTTTTTTGTGATTTAAGTTTGAAGGTGATCATGCGTTTCAACCCTTTGCAGATGGAAGACCTCCGTATGTACCACTACCACCAATACCGCATCACTACGATCCCCCCGCCACCCCGGACCCCGACACATCCCACTCCACACTCTCCTTCCCCATGCCTCGTTCCGGCACCACCAACAGACCACCCACCCCCTTTACATTACATCCCACACCGCCTCGCCCTCCCACCACCCAGCGACCCCACTGCTGGAACCCCGAGGAGTGTTGCGTTCACCCCTACGACTCTGAGAAGTTCGACGAGTGCTGTGAGGAACACGGGTGCTGCCCTACTGAGTGCCCTGTCACGCTGCCGGGTAAGTGTGTGGGTAACTGGAACACGTTACGCCTTGGCGAACAGTGGATGTATGTAGTGGTGGATGTTGGGAAGGGATTAATCTAGTCGGGTGTTGCTGGTCTGGCTCTATCACACACTGTTGGTTTTATGCCTTGACTTTGTGGTGGCGGAATTTTTAGGCATTCTTGAGGCTTCGAAATAATAGCACTGGGGCTCAACTTGGTATTTCTATAATCTAATCTGGTTTAAAGGGCTGTATGAATGCTTTGGCGTTTCAATAGCGTTTCCTTAGTGAACTGAACATATGTATTGGCGTTGGTGACTGAAATAATGTCCAGTGGAATTGTTACTTGGGTGTCTTAGATAATTTTTTTCCCGCTTAGGTGGCGTCCTGACCCACACGGAGCGATGTAAAGCCTGGGAGTGTTGCGTCCACCGGGAGGGCTCGCAGAATCACCAGGAATGTTGCAAAAAGCACGGCTGTTGCCCCTACTGCGGTAGTGTGTCGTCAGGTGGGTGGGCGGAGGGGGCCTGTGCTACAAGCGGAGTGCGGAGGTTTTTACGGATGGGGATGGATTTAACTAGACAGCTATTTATATTTTGATAAACTTGACAGATTCCATTGACTTGTGTGGACTTCTTAATATCGAATGATTTTAAATGAGAGACTTCAAACTAGCATGTGGACTTGTTAGTGTCAAAAGTATTTCAAATGAGGTGATTTTAGTGTTCCGTCCGTGGTTTAATTTCTTTGCTATAAATTTTCTCACGGCTACAAATGCTTTCTCCTCCAGGTTGCTGCTACAACGGCCTCAATTACGCCTTCGGGAGCATAGTGCTGGACCTGCCCGAGGTCTGCCTCCAGCTGGTCTGCGCTGCCAAACTGATTCCACACTTTCCTTACTTTGTCGCCACCATCGCTCCCGTCAAGACTTGTTCCTGTGAGTATGAAGAAACTTTAATGAATCTAATTTGCTTTATCCGCGACCCGTCTTGTCTGCTGCTCATATAATTGCTTGTGCTTTACATTGTTATTGTCCGTTAAGTTTTCCTTTTTGTATACAGTCACGGACATGAGTGACGCGTGCGTGGGCTGCCCCATCCACCAGTGTGTGGACAAGACAGGGCTGGTGCGGGACGAGGGCGACAAGTGGGAGCCCTCGCCGTGTACCCAGTGCGAGTGCCTCTTCGGGCGCGTCACTTGCAGGAGTCTGTTTGTAGATTGTCGCCCGCCGCCACACCCGGGCTGCATCGCCATGCCCGGACCCTGCTGCCCCGTCTACCACTGTGATGAGTACGTTGGCCGCTGTTGTTCCGGCTGACATCGCCTTTCGTAATTATTCAGTGCAGGAAGGCAGGAACAGTAACAGTGACTTTAAACCTTTAATGTTTTATCTTGGGCATTTTAATGTATTTTAGGTTTAAAAGTGATCAGTGAAGGTTCATACTGCTGAATCATTAGTTGGGTTAGGATGAACGTATAAGTGAACCAGAAAGCTTGTCTTGAAAGAACTTTAAATATAATATAGGATATCTTTTGTCCTTGCCTTTCCAGCGGCTGTATCGACAACGGAGTCTTCCGTCCCTTGGGCAGCCAGTGGCCTTCGGCTGACCCGTGCCTGGTGTTTGTGTGCGGCGAGAATGGCGTGAGCCGTGTCGTGATTGACTGTAAGCCGCCGCCGCAGCCCCACGAAGGGTGTCATCTGCAGCGTGTGGACGGCCAGTGCTGCCCGGAGTGGAACTGCAGGTGAGTCTGCAAGCTTTGCCACTTTTATCGAAGTTTGTGGCTGCCGTCGGAGGTGAGGAAAGCTTTGCGGATGTGGTTTACTTAAGTCTTAAGATGACTTGTAGTTGGGGATGGGTGGACATAATTTCGCAATGTTTTCTAATTGTACAAAACGTGACTAGGTAGCTAAAGGCTGTGATAAGAGGTTAGGAAAATAATTTAACGGGTGGAAGGATAGTTTCTGGATGGTTGTTCTCTTACCTCGGTGCATTACACCCTGTTGGGCTGCTTGCGTGAACCATAGACTGGTAAAATATTAATCTTCCTAAATTCTCTTCTTTGCATTGTTTATTTTTCTAAATCTCCTAAATGATCCTCTGAAGGACTATTTTCTTTGTTTCAGTCGGTGTCTGGACAGTGACGGAACCTTTCACCCTCTGAACGACGTGTGGCAGAGCGGCCCGTGCCTGGTGAAGGAGTGCAGGGAGCGCGGCGTGGTAGTGCGACCCGTGGCCTGTCCGTCTCCGGGAGACCCGCCGCACCGATCCTGCTTCCTTGGCGTCGCCGAGGGAGACTGCTGCGAGGCGTGGCAGTGCGAGTAAGTTATTGTAATTGACTTTTTACTTTCTCTGTACAGACCACAGTGTGAAGCAACGTAGAGGTGGTGGTTGCCTGGTGCAGTTCTGTCATTAGCAATCAGGACTGATGCTTGAAGTTGTCCCCCTAGAGATAATTTTTAATAATTGTTTTAATTATTTAGAGTTAGACCCTTTTTTTTTTTTTTTTTAGCAAGTTTCTGTCCCGTGTCAGTATCTCAATCCTTCCCAGCGGTTGTTGGGATGGCGGCGTGCTGCACCCCCCCGGCGACGTTTGGTCCTCGGACGACCCCTGCTTCAACCACGTGTGCACCGGCCAGGGTGCGGTGCTGCGGCCCGTCGACTGTCCAGACTTTCCGAAGCCCCACGAGAGCTGCTTCGAGTTTACACCTGAAGGAAAGTGTTGCCCGACCTGGAACTGTAGGTGCGTGCTTGGCTTGTTATTCCGAAGATGACGTGGGAGATTTAAGAGTCCTTTTATTCACGTGTTCCTTGTGTTTTTTTAAAATTGAGGTTGCTTGATGTCTGAACTATTGATTTATTTTCAAGTTTCCTTTGCATGTTTAGACTTTTACTTTAATAGTCTTACTGAGACTATATCCAATATTACTTAATCTTTATTAATTTTCACTGAGGCTGTATATGAAAACCAATATTGATCCCATATGATATACTTTTGCAGCTAATGAATAAGTTTAACCCTTGCCAGTCATGAATATAGTTTCCTTTCGTCCGCAGCGGGTGTCTGGACTCTGAGGGCAACTTCCACCCGCAGTTCGAGGAGTGGCAGAGCAACCCGTGCACTGTCCACGTGTGTCACCTGGACGGCATCACCACCAAGGCGATCACGTGTCCCCAGATTGGCCCCGCCCCGCACTACACCTGCCACACGGTGCCAACGGGGAGCGGCTGCTGCAAGGAGTGGAAGTGCGAGTAAGGGTTTATGGATTTACCAGCGTCTTGAATTTGAATTTTATGCTTACAGAAGATTACAAAATAGGTTTAGTCAGTCTAAGATCATCTCGGGCGCGTTAACCATTGAGATTGTGGTGGGCAAGAACACATTGCAGAGTTCATTCTTAAATACGTATCGCTCAAAAATTTCACTTGGTCTGACGCAAGTTTTAACGTTTAATGTAAATTTCGTACATCAAACTCTCTTCCTAGCGGGTGTTTCGATGACAATGGCCTCTTCCACACGCTGGGTACGGAGTGGGTGTCTAAGGAAAACCCGTGCAAGAGGCTGAGGTGCACGAAGTCTGGCATAACCTCTTTCTTGATCGCGTGTGACCCGAAGCCGCCGGCCCACGAAGGGTGCTTCCTCGAGTCCGTCGAGGGGCAGTGCTGTCAGAGGTGGAACTGCAGGTGAGGCGCTGCAAGACTGTTAACAGTGTTACGTTCACCTCGATCAGTGTGTTAACACTGATCTTGAAAGCTGTTGGTTAGTATTACTATTGAAATACTTTCGTTTTACTCTACTTTCGCCACCTCAAGCAAGCTTGAAAACTTTCTCCCAGTGGTTGTGTGGACGACGATGGAATCTTCCACCTCTTGTACCACGAGTGGAAGACTGACCCGTGCACCACCCACATCTGCACGGAGAGCGGCATCCAGATGGCCCAGGTGTCTTGCCTGCCCCCGCTGCGGCCACACACAAGCTGCAAGCTCGTCTCGCTCCCCGGGGTCTGCTGTCAGGTGTGGGACTGCAAATACGGCCGGAGCTACCTGGGCTGCCACGAGGACGACCAGTACTACGAGGATGGGGAAGAGTGGACGACGGACGACCCCTGTGAAAAGCGCCGTTGTATGTCCGGCACCATTGCCACGGAAAGTATCTCGTGCTCGATGGTGGAACCCCCGACAGCTAACTGCTTAAAGGAGGATCATATAGAGGAATGCTGCCCCACATGGAACTGTAGGTAAGTAAGTGGTGAAGTAGTGGTCTGTAATTGTGGGTTGTGTAATGCTATTGACTTTACAATGGAATTAATCTAATTTTCCCAACCAAAAGATGGATTAAATTTTCCCACAGCGGGTGTGTGGATGATGATGGAGTCTTCCACAAGTTGGGCGAAGAGTGGAGCCCCAACCCATGTCAAATTAACTCTTGCTCCGAGTCCGGGATAAACTATATATTAATAGACTGTCCCGAGGAGCATCCCGACCCCGGCTGCCACCTCGTGACTGATCCCGACGAGTGTTGTCCCCGTCAGGAGTGCAGGTGACTGTCTCGAGGTGATGGGGGGGTAGGCTAGGGGGTAAAGTTTTGTTGGTTCTGATCCCGCGACAAACTGTACGGCTAATGGCACAAATTTCTTCCTGGACAGTGGCTGCGTGGATCAGCACGGTGACGTTCGACAGGACGGCGAGGAGTGGCCCTCCAGCGACCCGTGCCTGGTGTTCAGGTGCGTCCTCGCGTCGGTGGAGCCACACCTGGTCCAGTGCAACGAGACTCGCCCGTCCCTTCCAATCTGCTTCCCGTCCATAGAGAAGGACCTGTGCTGCCCGACCTGGAACTGCAGGTGAGACTATGAAGCTAGGCATACTGAAGTTGGAGTACTCCAAATTTTATCATTAGTTTTATACTCACTCCACCCATCCCCACAGCGGCTGTCTGGACAAGGATGGAGTGTTCCACCCCATCGGCGAATCGTGGCCGTTCTTTCCCTGCGCTACGT
Organism: Eriocheir sinensis; assembly: GCF_024679095.1. Lineage (NCBI taxonomy): Eukaryota > Metazoa > Arthropoda > Malacostraca > Decapoda > Varunidae > Eriocheir > Eriocheir sinensis. Next base: position 28,434 of record NW_026110430.1, read on the forward strand.
TAACTTGCACGAGTGAGGGCGTGGTTACCGCCATCCAAGAATGTCCTGGCCCGCCGCACCCAGGCTGTGTCCCCGAGCCTCTCCTCCCCGACCAGTGTTGTCCTGAATGGCGCTGCAACCAGCCGTAGGTGTCCCAGGCTCTGCTAATGTAATTAAATTAACAATCTTCCTGTTAAACTTAACATCTTGAGGATTCTCATGTTGGGGAATGAAGCAGACTGATTCGTAGGCTGGGGAAATTTTTCGGTTTGATATATTTAAGCACCTTGACTTGATTTGGATTTTTGTTCAAATTTTACTGTGCTGCTCCACTGACCGGGGTGTGCCGCGGTGCCGTGCGGGGCGTCACCCACCGCCCAGGACGGCATGTCTCTTATTCAGTATCTGAAATTAGAGCAGTCTTTAAGTAATGGCATTGCAGATGTTAACAAGTCCGGCTGTCTGTAGGTAACACGGGTGCGTCTTTCCCTCAGGCCTTACAAACTTGACTGTTCCAATGTGGGATGTCAAGGACCGCCGGCCGGCCACGACTGCAAACCCCACAGGCCCCCGGGACGCTGCTGCCCCGTGTACCACTGCAGGTGAGCCTCTGGGCCTTTAGGAGACACTGGTATCTTCTTAGGTTTAGGGGGAATGGAACTGTTACTGTCCAATTTAAATTTTATTTGTACGGCTTCACATACAAAATGGTGTTTCTATCATACTTCCAGTATGTGATTAATAGAAGCCTTCTTTGGACTTTTCATACTTTATAATTATCATGTAAAGCATTTGTGGGGTCAAACTTTATAATTATCATGTAAAGCATTTGTTGTGGGGTCATACTTTATAATTATCATGTAAAGCATTTGTTGTGGGTTCCTTATGCAAGTTTTCATCCCCTGCAGGTCTAATAAGCCTCTGGATGAAAAATGCGCCGCCGTGTTGTGTTTAGGCCCCGAGCCCGGCAAGACCTGCACGGCCTACACGCCCGAAGGAGAGTGCTGCCCCGTGTATGACTGCCAGTGAGTAACTTGGAGGAAGGACGACCACTTGAGACTTCTATTAAAAATCCCATAAACCTAAAAAGTAATAAGATTAAGTTTTGTCTTTGTGTGGTCGTGATTCCCTTCCATAGCTACTTGTAAGCTTTAACAAGTCTTCTCATTCCGTCGGCCAGCGCTCCACCGTCCCGCCAAACCTAGCAAATGACAGGATCGAGTCTTTTTGGCTCTGGTTGTTACTGAGAATGAACCAAGTGAAAGATCTATACATCTTCCATGAAGGTGTTCTGATGCACTATCCTCTTCCCGTCGTGCCGGACGCGTTAGGGTGTTGTCCTTGCCAGACTAGGCCAAAGAAATTATGTAATTTAAGTTTGTTAGTTTGTTTAATACATATAAGAAAATTACTGTAATCTTTATTTCCTTACAGATGTGGCTTAAATAAAAAGTTATGGATTTAGTTAATTACATAGTACATTCACTACAGTCGGTTGTGGTCTTCAGGATACTTTTGAACAAGAATAGGATTGGGAGTGTTCAGCCGAACAAAGAAAGCTTCTCTTTAGAAATCTAAATGGTGCCGGAAGAGAATAAAATGTGTATGTAGGGCAGCTGGCGGGGGGGAGGAAGAAGGTCGTGGAGAGGGAATTGTAAAGAATCGCTGAGCGAAAACAGCCTGTTGAAAGCTTCAACTTTTATGCTGTATAGGTGGCGGGATCGCGGTACAAATCAAAGGGTCTACAGGAGGTTAGCCGTTGAAGATGTACCATCACTGAAAACTCTGTTCGCGGGGAAGAATGCGAAGCTGAATATTTGTAGGCGGCGCCTTAGGGGCGACTTGGGTTGAAGGCTTTACTCGAGCAGTCAAAAGTATGAAGAATAATATGGGTGGAGTGTGAACGTCTTGTATATAGGCTAAACTGAACCTGGTGACAAAAATAATGGGAGGGGAGTTTTGTGGTGGTGGCTGTAATGGTACTATAGATCTGGCTGAGATACATTGCAACTCACTTTATTATGGCCCTCCTAAATATATATGCTGAAGAAATTACAACTTGTCATGAATAGAGCTGCAAGGCTGATTAAGGGTCTGCCCCCCGTGAGAGAATAACACCTGCACTTACTTGCATTGGCTACCCATTAAGGAACGAATAGTCTACAAAATGTCTTGACTTGTCAAGCAACGCGACTTGGTAAACCTGGATATTTGAGAAATTTACTACAGGATTTTCATTTGGACACCACCATGTCAGTGAGACACTAAGAGCAGTATAGACTGAGCCCAGGGTCAACCTGGAACTGGGTTTCAGAGCATTTGGGAAGAGTGCCCCGCGGCTCTATAATGATTTACCCGGGGATGTTAAAAACCGTGGCAATCTTCAAGAAAGCGCTGAAGACTCACTTATTCACTAAATCCTACGACTTCACAAACAAAGATTGAGGACAACTTTAGGTGCTAATATTACTGTTATAATGTTAGCGGCCATGTGGAGCGCTGCTACGGCGGCGGACCGGGGCCTGAAACCTCATCAACGATTAACGGTAAACACTTCTGAGTTGATATATGATGGCTGATCCAGTTTCTCTACCGCCGTCGACATAAAGTGGTATCAAAGAAGAAATTACATGAGATGCGTTGTGTGGTTGGGGTTGGCTGTCTTTACACTGAAGAAAGAGTATTTTAATCTAAACACGAGGTGGAACTCAACCAAGGCTTTTAACAACTGAACTAAAATGACAAAAGTGGAAAATGAAGCATGTGTTAGGGTGATGATTTTTTTTTGTTACAGGAAAGCGAGAAGAGGTAAAAATGTTGGTTTGATTTGTGACTAAACCAGGAATCTTACGTGACAAAATGTGGTGCCATGGAATAGAGGATCAAGTGCGGTGTTGGTGGCCGGCCTTGGTGGTGAATGCTTAAAATCTTGGTGAGGAAAAGGTACTTGGGGTTAACAGTCTGAAACCTCTACAAGAACCGTACTTAGCGCCGCAGAGCAGGACCGCAGGTGTGATGTAGGTGGCGCTGGTGGTCCCTGTACTGGAAACCTAAGAACAAAAACTATCGGAAATACAGAATATGGTGGAATCAGGAATCTCTACATAGACTAAGATCAGGGGATGGAGCAAACAGTGGAGGTGGTGGTGGGGGAGTGTGGGGATTCGGGTCTTTGTATTGAAAATCGTGAAGGGAGAAAGGGGAAGGGAGGGAGGGGAGAAAAAACTATATGAAGGGTCGCCTGGAATATTGTGGGTCAGGGGACGGTATTACCTTATACGTCACCTGTTCTGATAAGGGCTGGGGTCAATGGCTAATATTGACAGCGGGGCGGCGTGAGTGACGACTATCGGGGGACGGGAAGGAAAAAAGGATACAAAGAGGGTGTGTGTGTGTGTGTGTGTGTGTGTGAGGGTGCTGTCCGGGAGCTTGGCGATAAGAGGAACTTTGCTCACTTCTTTTTGTGACTGACGAATGTTTAGGGAAGAGAACGCAGACGGAGAATGATGATATACAGCACATGATAGGGGTAAGGATAAGAGTAATGGGAACTGGAAGGGTGGATGAGGGTAAGGTGAGGAATAATGATCGCTGCGGAAGGGTGGGTAAGGATAAGGAACTAAATGTGTAAGGGTGGATAAGGGTAAGGTGAGGTTGGACAAAGTAACGGAAAGTGTAATGATAACTTAAAGGCAAGGAGACAAAAAAAGTGTTTGATGATAAAAAGGAATTTGATCGCTTTTTGTTGACTGACGGGGCTTGGTAAGGAGAATGTAAAGAGAGATAAAGTGGTAATGATAAAAACTGTGGAAAGAAAGGGGACAAAAGGGGAAGGGGCGTCTGGTAAAAAATGAGGGACTTTGCTTGTTTCTCTTTAGCCGACGTGTGTGTGTATGTGTGTGGGGGGGGGTGGGGGGGGGATGAGACTAAGAGGAGTAAACTAAAACGAATGTCAATCTTAAGAACTGCGGTTGAATAAGTTTATATATCGCCAAAGCAAGATAAAGGAAAGCTGTACAGTCAGTCTAGTGAAAATAAGGTAAAAAATAAAGATGAGACTGAGAGGAGTAAACTAAAGCGAATATTAATCTTATGAACTGCGGTTGAATAAGTTTATATATCGTCAAAGCAAGATAAAGGAAAGCTGTACAGTCAGTCTAGTGAATATACGTAAAAAAAAAAGATGAGACTAAGAGGAGTAAACTAAAACGAATATTAATCTTATGAACTGCGGTTGAATAAGTTTATGTATTGTCAAAGCAAGATAAAGGAAAACTGTACAATGTCTACTGAAAATAAGGTAAAAAAAAGAAGAAAAAAAACTACATTCACGCCATTAAAATCAAAAGCCGAATTATCAACTCGTTTCGCTGCTTCGAGAACGTTCACGGAGCAACAAAACCGAATCTGCATAAAAATAACCGAATTCATTATGCAGTTACACACAATGGAAAAGAAACACCATCAACCCGCTTAACAGACGCCGAGTATACACAGTTGTCTTCACTTGGATAACACAGAAAACGGCGAAAACGGAAGAAAATGCTTATAACGCTCTTAGATATGTGGATGTAACTGACTGGCTCGTTCTCCGCGTGGTAGGTACAAGACACTGACTACTTGGACTCGCCTGGCTAACTGGATGACGTGTTGAATTGTGTAAGCAGTAGTAAGCCTTTGTTAACAATCTATAACACATTCACCCATTCATCCATACGTCGATTCATTCATACACACATCTAGCCATTCATGTATCTATTTTCAAGTCAGTTTAGCTGTAGAGACGAGGAGGAATATATTAGCAGCCATTCAGTCACGCATCTACCCACTCATACACGTAGCCAGCCATTCAGGTGCCTATTCTCACGTCCATTTAGCTCCAGGCACGTGAAAAAGTTTATTAACAGCCATCCAGCCACATGTCTATCCATTCATACACTCATTCAGCCATTCTGGTATTCACTTTCATGTCAAGTTAACTCTAGAGACGAGGAAACGTATACTAACAGCTATCCATTCAGGTATTAGTTTTTAGGTTGAGCTTGAGAGGCGAGGTGAACATTCTGACAGTCATTCACTCATACAAACATCCAGCCTTCGCGTATCTGGTCCCAGGTCAGTTTAGATCAAAGAGACGAGGAAAAAATATAACAAAAGATTCAGGTATCTATTCTCACCTCAATCCCATTCGAGAGACGAGGAAAAACATACTGGCATATTTGATCGCTATCTCCCGCGAGTCCCCGGTGAAAGAGAAAGAACCCCATGGCCTCCGAGGCGGCGCGGGGTCACGGCAAGAACACGGGTGGGGGGTCGGGGGGGGGGGGGGTGGCTGTGCGTGACGTCAGAGTTATCAGTTATTCAGTTATTCTCTCTGATCTGCCTTTTTTTCGCGGCCACTCTTACCCCGCTGCATATATCTTTTTCAGGCCCGGGTCAAAGCGCAACTCTCCGCGACAGAAAAACGGCGCAGATACCTTTGACACGCTCCGTTTTCTTTCTTGCCGTCCGTCACAAGGAAGGTTTAGTATTGCCATCTGGTGAGCGGGGACGACGATACGACGTGAAGCAGCTTGTTGTTGTTATTATTACGTGCACTGAAATGAGTTGTGAATCTTCTGCCTTCCTTCCTTGTCTCCGAATTTCCATGAAGACTCAATTTATAAAGGCGGGCTTAACCTTTTTAGTATTTATTAGATTTCCACGTCCTTCGGCCTCATAAAGCGTAGTACATTGAACCAACTTCCTTCCTTGTCCCTGAATTTCCACGAAGACTCAATTTACGCAGCTTAACTTTTTTAGTATTTATTAAATTTGCACGTCTAAAGCGTAGTACATTGAACCAAGGCCCTTATTCTCAAACCTTGCGAGGCTTGCACACCCACACTGGACAAGGCTTTCGTAGAAGTTGTGGGTACTTTCATAAGCCCAGTAATAGTTTGACAAGGTTTCTGCATGCATGATGAACGTGAAAACACTCATTAGAACTCGATTAATCTCCTTTGTGGCTTTTGAAAGTTAGAATCGTGTAAGTAGCTCATTAATCAGCCTTTGTTAGCCATCTATACCACATTCACCCATTCATCCACACGTCTATTCATTCATACACACATCTAGCCATTCATGTATCTATTTTCAAGTCAGTTTAGTTCTAGAGACGAGGAGGAATATATTAACAGCCATTCAGTCACGCACCTACCCACTCATACACGTAGCCAGCCATTCAGGTGCCTATTCTCACGTTCATTTAGCCCCAGGCACGTGAAAATGTTTCCTGACAGCCATCCAGCCACACGTCTATCCATTCATACACTCATTCAGCCATTCTGGTATTCAATTTCATGTCAAGTGAACTCTAGAGACCAGGAAACGTATACTAACAGCTATCCATTCAGGTATTAGTTAGGTATTTGTGAGAGTCGGAAGCGTCTGAGAATTTGGGACCACGACAGTTTGGGAGCGATACAGAATATGAACCAGTTTCCTTCAGGACTTTCTGTGAGTTTTCTGATTTCTTTGGATATTCTTTGCATTAGCTTATTGAAAACGACCGCGTATAATCACCTATTGAACAGATTAAATGCTGTATTGCTGCGTAAGTCTGCATATAATTTGTTTAGTTTCATACGTAGAAGCTGAGGTGAAACAGCTCATTATGCGTATTGAAACTTGCTTCGAATCTTCTTCCTGGTCGAAACTCCTTCAAATCACACTCAATCTTCATCTCATTCAGTAGCTTCTAGAAGGGATAAAAGGGGAGGTAGGCGATGGTAGAAGCTCAAGTGAATTAGCCCTTTATGTGTATTGAAACTTGCTTCGAATCTTCTTTTCTCTCAGTACCGGCTGGAAGGGGTTGAGGTGAAATCGTCGTGGGTAGAAGTTGAGTTGAAACATCCCATTATGTGTATTGAAACTTGCTTCGAATCATCCTCGTCGAGACTCCTTCAATTCACACCCCTTTTATCTCTTTCACTGCCAGCTGGAAAGGGTTGAGGTGAGGTCGTCGTGGGTGGAAGTTGAATTGAAACATCCCATTATGTGTATTGAAACTTGCTTCGAATCATCCTCGTCGAGATTCCTTCGCTTCACACCCCAACTTCATCTCTTCCAGTACCAGTTTGACGGGGTTGCGGTGAGGACGTCGTGGGTGGAAGTTCTTGAATTGTGACTTTTGTGGCTCCCGTCGGTTTCTCCACGGTGATGGCGCGGCCTGGCGTGTGGGATCCGTGCTGGGTTTTCGGTGTTCTGCTGGTGGCGGTGACTGTGGGGCCGTGTATTGTTGCAGCCCAAGGTAAATAGAAGTGTGATGTCTTTGTATTGCGGGAAGCATGGGGAGAATGTGATGCGTCCGCGCTGGCAGAGACTTGCGCTTGTTTATAATGATGGTTAAGCTAAATGTAGGACGTGGGGTGGTGATTTTTGCAGCCTATAGTAAGTGTATCATTTGTGTGTATTGCGGGAACCATGAGGAGAATTTGAGGCGTTCGCGCTGGCCGAGACTTGAGTGTGTTCATGATGGTTAAGATGAACGAAGGACGTGGGATGATGATTTCTGCAGCCTATAGTAAGTCGAAGCGTCATCTGTGTGTATTGCGGCAACCATGGAAAGGGTAGAATGTGATGCGTCCGAGCTAACTTGAGACCGTCGCGTGTTCTTAATGGTTCGCGTGAGAGGGCGTGAGGTTGTGATTCTTGCAGCCATAAGTAGAAGTGTCGTCTCGTGCGTCTTGCTGGAACCATGGGAAAGGGAAGTGTAATACGTTCGAGGTAATGGAGGTTGTTGTGTGTTTGTTAGTGATGATTCGGGGGAGAAGAGGACCTGAGGTGATTCCTGCTAGTTTTTTGGGAGTTCTGTTCCCGTTGTATGCATGTTTTAATTATTTTCTTACTTCTCTTGTATAACTTATTTTTCTAATTCTTATTTCGCATTGTCAAGGACTATTCTGGGTTGCGTTGTCATCGGGTCATCTATCCCATCATCAACGTCGCCAGTCAAAGTTTAGATTCCCCGTTTGAGCGATTGCATGTCATTTAAGACGTGGAAGTGTGTATTCCGGGAGCCGTGTGAAGGAAGGCTGTTATATTAGTGCGCGGTGAGCCTGAGCCCGTATTCCTAAACCTATCGTCACCTCTGTAAGCGCGTGTTTGAAAAGCCTCTCGAAGCTGCTCTGATTTCCATGGACTTTTGTGATGCTGGGGATAGTTTTATAAGACTTCTGTATCTTGAACGGGAAGAATCACCCATCAACACCCAGATACTCTTTTCTGTGGCCTTGGGAAATAGTCCTACGAGCCCTTTACGTTTTATATATGTGAAGATAGACCCAGATAATCTTTTGTGGCCTTGGGAAATAGTCATACGAGCCTTTTACGTTTTAGATGTGTGTTTTCAATTCAGACTGGCGGGTGGTTTTGGTATTAGGGTGAAAGGAGGATGTGTGATAGTCTAGCCTAAATATCACCGCGAGAGGAAAGAAAGTTGCGGAGTGAAGACCTTATTTTTTTTATACTTTAGTTCTCTACGCTTTCACCTCTCGCCTTTCCATCTGTCGCCTCTCCACACAGATCCCCCAAACCCCCTGTGCCCAAATCAAGGGGGAAGGCAGTGCTGTCGGTTCCCAATGTTCTCGCCTGAGTTCGACGAGTGCTGCACAGAAGTCGGATGCTGCCCGGTCGAGTGCACCGAAATGCCCACCACCACCACCACTACGACCACCACGACCACCACTACGACCACGGGAGGTAATAATGACGGGTCTGATTAGTTAATGAGTACGGTTCGGTGACTTTAATATGGATGTAGACTTTTTCTGATCATTCACTTATCTCATTATTAATTCCTTCCCCAGTGTTAATATGGATTTGGGCTTTTTCTGGGCATTCATTTATCTCTTTTAATTCCTTCCCAGTGTTTATAGTTTTCGAGTTCCCTGTTCCCGTTTTGTACATGTATGCTTGTTGGTTTTATGTGTAATTTATTGTATCTATATTTTTAGTTTTTCGAGTTCTCTGTTCCCGTTGTATGCATGTATATTTTAATGATCTTGTTGCCGTTTCGCTTTCTTTTCTATTTTTTATTTCGTATTGTCAGGAGGGACTATTCTGGGTTGGATTGTCATCAGGTCATCTATCCCTTCAACCCCGCCAGTAAAGGTTTAGATTGCCCGTTTGAGCGATTGCACGTCATCCAATCGCTTTAGGTGTAATTGGTTGTTATTAGATTCGTACGTGTCTGTGTTGGCTGCTGATATTACCTTGGTGTTCGTAGGGCTCAGTGCATAGACCAATTATCCGTTTCAATCTTCCCATCTTCATGTTTTCCCCCTTTTTAATCTTTTCTCATTTTTTCTATTTTCCATTTTCCTCTTTCTTCCCACCTAAACTTTTTTTTTTTATTCTCTAGCCCCTTCCTTTTGTTCTGTCCTATCCTTTTTTTCCCTTATTTCCTCAGTTTTTCTCCCATCCTATTCCATTCTGCTTCTCTTCTTTTCATCCTCTTTCCTGTTCTCCTCTGCCTACTTTTTTTCTCATTCCCATTTATCACACTTTGTTTCAGTTATCTTTCTTTTTTTCCCTATTCCCTCCTTTTTTTTTATCCCATGCTATATTTTTTGTACCCATCTTTTCAGTTTTTTCCTACCCTCCTCCATTCCCCATCACATTCTGCCTTCGCCTCATATTTCCTATCTACTCTTTTTTTTCTAACTTATTTTTTCTATTTACTTACATTCCTCCCACTTTATCCCGTCCTTTTCTGGTTTACTCCCTTCCTTTTCTCTTATTCATTCCTTTTATATCCCTATTTCCTCAGTTTTCTCCCTCCCTGCACTTTTTATTTCCGTTTTCCAGAGCCATCGCCTGCCTGTGAGCGCGGCCGGTCGTGTTGCCGCTTTCCACCCGACAGCATACAGTTTGCACGCTGCTTAGAGAGGCACCGCTGCCGCCCCGAGTGTGACCAGGTGTCCAGAGGTGAGCACGGACGGTGAAGGGAGGGCGGGAGGGGAAGCAGGAGGAGAGGATAGGGTAGAGGGAGGCGAGGAAAGGGTATGGTTTTGTTTTGTATGCACTGGTCCATTCAGCGGGCAGGAAAGGGACCCATATTGATGAAACGAAAGTCGAAGCTGTGGATAGAATGTTTCTGTTTTATGTTTTGGTGTAGAATGTAAATAAAAGTACTTACTGCATTGATGAAATAAAGGTTAGCGTTTTGGGTAATGGGTTTCTAGTGATGTTCTGAAGGATCCAAAAGAGTTATTTCTTTATGCTAGTTGCTTTTCTGTATGATACGAAAGATTTTGTTGCGTAACCATTTGATTTTGTTGAGGCAAGGTGGACAGAAGATTTATAACTGATTAGAAAAGTACAGGGAACGGAGAAGCGAGACAGAGGATAGGGATAGATAAATGGATAGGAGGAGCAGGGGAAAGGGACAGATGGATAGATAAAGCATAAAGGAAGGAACGAAAAGCACAAACAGGAAGGACAAGTATGCATGGCTTGATGAATGATCGAGGAACGGGAAGTTGAGGAGAGAAACCTACTGAAGGATTAATGGCAAGGATGAATGGCATAGGAAAGGGAAATGAGGAAATAGAAAAAAAGAGAAAGCAAAGACAGGAAAGATATGCAGAAAGATTGATGAATGGGAGAGAAACAAGAGCCCAGAAGAGATAAATGACCAGGCTTACGGTAGGGATAAATTGACAGATGAATTGCAGGATTAAAGAACGAAAAAAAAATGGCTGGATAGATGATAGATGACTTGGCAAAATCCCATTCTCACCCTCTCCCTCAGGCTGCTGCTACAACGGGAGTGTGCGGGCGTGGGGCAGCGTGGTGGAGGAGTTCGAGGAGGCGTGCGTGAACCTCGTGTGTGCCGCCCAGGAGAGAGACGAGCCGCCCTTCCTCGCCGCCCGACTGGTGCTGGTGAAGAGACGCGGGCAAGACTGTGACGGTGAGTATGTGGACTGTGGAAGCGATGAAAACTGTAGGGTGGGAGAGGGCTGATAAGTGTGATTGGAGGATAGGGGTGGTTTGGAGACTGATTAGAGGGGGAAAAAGGGCCTGAAACTTTGATTGGCAGGTAGACAAGTGGTGGAAACTGATTGGAGGGTGGAAGCGATGAAAACGGAGAGGGTGGGAGAGGGCTGACTAGTGTGATTGGAGGATGGGTGCGTTTTGGAGACTGATTAGAGGGCGAAAAAGGGCCTGAAACTTTGATTGGAAGGTAAAGTGGTTTTCGGAAACTGATTGGAGGGTGGAAGTGATGTCAACTGCGATTGGAGAATGAAAAAAAAGACTGGGAAATGTGATTGGGGTGAAAGGGGGATGGGAAGCTGTGAAATAGGATTGGAAACTGATTGCAGGGTGAAAGTGAGGTCAACTGCGATTGGAGAATGAAAGCGGACTGGGAAATGTGATTGGGGTGAAAGAGGGATGGGAAGCTATGAAAGGAGATTGGAAACTGATTGGAGGGTGGAGTGATGTCAACTGCGATTGGAGAATGAAAAAAAAGACTGGGAAATGTGATTGGGGTGAAAGAGGGATGGGAAGCTGTGAAATAGGATTGGAAACTGATTGCAGGGTGAAAGTGAGGTCAACTGCGATTGGAGAATGAAAGCGGACTGGGAAATGTGATTGGGGTGAAAGAGGGATGGGAAGCTGTGAAAGAGGATTGGAAACTGGAGGGTGGGAGAGTGGTGGAAACTGATTGGGGAGTGTAAGAGGGTGGGAAGCTGTGATTGGAGAGGGGAAGAGTGTGGGAGCTGTGATTAGAGAGTGGGAAAAGTACTAGAGACAGGGCGTAGGGTTGTCTTATAAGTGGAGGGTAATAAAGGATCGGGAATGTGGATGGAGGCTTGCAAGGAGGTGGGATTGCAGGTGGGTGGAAGGTAGAAGGGTGTAGGTTATTAAAATGTGGAGGATGACTTTGATTTTAAGTTTATAAAGTTTCAAGTATGTTCGGTTGTTTTGTTAGGTTTAGGAGTGCAAGGAAAGCTCTAAAGGGAAATGCATGGAAAGATTGGGTACGGAAGTTGAGTTTACGAAGAAATGGATTCAGAATTTAGCAGTCTATAAAAAGGTTGGGTTTAGTTGTTTATGAAATGGATGGGTTTAGGAATCGATGAAGGTTGGGGTCAGTTATGATAAGAACACAAGAACATAAGAACGTAGGAGTCTGCAAGAGGCCTGGAGGTAATGTCTTTGAGAGGTTTATGTACATGTAATATTTAGTAGTTTATGAATAGGTTGGGTTTCGGTGTCCACTGCATGAATATAGTGTGTTAAGTTTATTTTTTTTGTAGTAAAGGAAGCAGCTGAAGGGCGTAAAAATCTTGTAAAAAAAAAAAGCCCGCTAATCAATGCCCCTATATAACAGTGTATAGACGAGTCGCTAAAAGATTCGTTCCTCGTCTTTAAATTTCAGACCACCTGTGCGAGTCTTGCCGCGACGCCGTATGTGTGGACGCGACGGGGGCGATGCGGCAGGTGGGGGAGGAATTCCTTCTGGACGATTGTAACCTGTGCACGTGCCTGGCGGGGGGACGGGTCGAGTGTCGCCGCCAGGATATGAACTGCCCGCCGCTGCCCACGAACACCCCGCCGCGCTGCCAGGTGGTGAAGGGCCCTTGCTGCTCCATGCTCAACTGTTCCGTGGACCGGTGAGTGTTTATGTAACGTGTTGGTGTCAATGTTTGTCCTGGGAAGGGATGGGTGTTGGTGTTGGATTTGTGTTAGTGATGTTGAGTATTTGTAGTTCGTAGGTTGTTGTATCGGTAAGTTATTGATCTGTTTCGGCGTTGATCTTGTTTCGGAATTTGTTAGTATCAGTGACTAGTTTTATTGTCAGAGTTTTTGTTTGATCCCTATCGTTCTGGTATCTGCATTATCATAGTTTCGGTGTTTGTCTGCTTTAGAGTTTAGTCTGTTTAGGTGTTGAACAAGTTTGATTCCGTTGGTTCTGGTATCTGCATTAGCATAGTTTCGGTGTTTGTCTGCTTTAGCGTTTAGTCTGTACAGGTATTGAACAAGTTTGATTCCGTTAAGTTCGATTATGTAAAGTTCAGACCAATCTAGTCCGGTAATGCATTTTTCCGCTCTGGTTCGGGTCGACATGATGAATAGTCGGTTAATTTGCGTGGATATTAGCGTGGTTTGGGCGTATTCACTCGGAATTAATTCATCGGGGAAGTGTAATTGCTTGTTAATAGAAACATTTCACGTGTCACCGGGACTCGGCGGCGCGACTCACAGCTGACGGCATTGTTCCGGGAAGCTGGGACGCGGGAACACCGGAATGGGGAGGAGAGACTCTGGACACCTCACCTCCCGAAACTGACCCCTCTTTCGGCCACCTCTTTGGATTCTTTTAGGAGCAGCGAGTAGCGGGCTTTTTTATTATTGCTTCCTCTTTTTTGTGTGCCCTTGAGCTGTCCTTGTAAAAAAAAGTCTCCCCATCTAATATACACGAGGGAAGGAACTAAGATGCATTTTTGTTCCTTCGCCTTGGGAACCTTTTTTTTTTTCTTACAACGTTGACATTCCGAAATTGACCATTCTTCCGAAACTGACCTCTCCTCTGGCCACTCCTTCCCTTTTCTTTCATCGGAGCAGCGTTTCGTGGATATTCTTGTGGCTGTATTTGTTTCTCGCCCTTGAGCTGCCTCCCGTCTAAAAAAAAGTTACTCGTACAAGCTCTGCGTTTAAGTTAGGTTACGTGGAACATGCGAGTGATACACAACGGCAAAGACCCCCAGTAAGACACTTTTAGGGTTACAAAACACTATTACGTATGCCACTGTGGACTCCTTACACCTCTCCTCCCGAAATTGACCTCTCTTTCGGCCACCTCTTTTGATTATTTTTATAGGAGTAGCGAGTAGCGGGCTTTTTTTATTTCCTTTTTTGTGCCCTCGAGCTGTCTCCTTTGTTGTAAAAAAAAAAAACTATAGAAATCCTCAACCACTAACATGAACTGGGATGGAAGTGATGGATAAATATAACCACTTGTAGACTGCAAATCATTAAGTCTTCTCTGACCTCCGCCGTGGCCGCAGAGGAACAACTATCTCCTACAACCCTGAAAAGACACGGCAGGAAGTTAGTTTTTGGAAGGAATTATACAAACTTAAATTGCACATCGCACTGTCTTCCTTGACCGCCGTGAGAGGAGAGGAACAACCATCGCCTCTAAAGCTAAAAATACACGCCAGCGAATCTGTTTATCCTCTTTGACAGTCTCGTGACCTCTTTTGGCCCCTCGTTCCGTTTTCTTTTTGTCTGAGGAGCGACTAGCGGGCATTTTTGTTACTGTTTTTGTTTCTTGGCCTTGCAGAGGAACAACCATCACACACATTCAGACACAACCTCACTCTGTAATTTCTCTCCGCCTCAGCCGCCGACGGTCATGTGCGGCGGGCAGGGCGAGGCATTTGCATATAACTTAATAACGGCGGTGGCTCGGCGGGAACTTGGGGAGCCAGAAGTTAGGGAAGAGAAACCCCGTGCTTAATTAATGGAAGTCGCGACCTTTTTGCGTATTGGTGAGGCTCGAGATTCATGGCGACTTTCCCTCCGTCGCCTCCGCCGTGGAAAATATTGTAGTAGTTGGTGGCGAGGAAAAAGGGAGGAGGAAAACAGTCTTGAAGCGTTGGCGGTAAAGATAATGGAAGAGAAGGAAAGAAACTGCAGGGAAGATTTGTGGTGGCGAGAACAAGGGAAAAAGTACCGGAGCCTTTATTAATGTTATTTTATTTTTCCTTATGCCATGAACAAAATCTTTTCCATAACTCCTTCGTCGTGGCTTCCTTTTCTATAATTTCTATAACTCCTTCGTCGTGGCTTCCTTTTCTATAATTTCCATAACTCCTTCGTCGTGGCTTCCTTTTCTATAATTTCTATAACTCCTTCGTCGTGGCTTCCTTTTCTATAATTTCTATAACTCCTTCGTCGTGGCTTCCTTTTCTATAATTTCCATAACTCCTTCGTCGTGGCTTCCTTTTCTATAATTTCTATAACTCCTTCGTCGTGGCTTCCTTTTCTATAATTTCCATAACTCCTTCGTCGTGGCTTCCTTTTCTATAATTTCTATAACTCCTTCGTCGTGGCTTCCTTTTCTATAATTTCTATAACTCCTTCGTCGTGGCTTCCTTTTCTATAATTTCTATAACTCCTTCGTCGTGGCTTCCTTTTCTATAATTTCCATAACTCCTTCGTCGTGGCTTCCTTTTCTATAATTTCTATAACTCCTTCGTCGTGGCTTCCTTTTCTTTAATTTCTAACACGCACTCCCGCCCGCACTAACACACCGAAGCACGCACTCTCTCATACGACTGACGTGCTATATTAAATTCTGCACGTATTGTAATGTAGCTTAATAGTAATGGCCTCTTTTAAGGATTTCTTCAAATGTGACTGGCTCGTGTTGTGTTAATACGCGGCGAAAATAGTACTAGTCGCAGAGTTCACGTTAGTAAAGGGAAAATGACGCGCCCTATATCCCTTTTGTTACGTTTCCCTGTCCCTTTCATGCAGTGATTAATTTTGGTGAGCTCCATGTGAAGTGTCGAGTATGTGATGGGTTGGGGAGCGTATAAGGAAGAGCTTTCGGCGGATAGCAGGCAGGGGAGGCTGTAGCAGCTTTGGCGGCTTGATACGAGGGCATGCTCAACCGTTGGGTCAGTTTCAGGTCTTTTGGGTGCACTTAAGTTGGATACTATTGATTTTTTTTGTTAATAATATTTGGCACGGAGCTGTGGGTGAAGACCTGTGTAGTGGTGGTAAGAAACTAACATACAGGTGGCATAGGAAGCTTGTGTCGTCGCAGTCCAAATCTATTCTATCTCCGCCGCACACAACTGTCTATTGCTCCATGATTTTAACGCCACATAAAAGGACAGGCAGTTGCCGCCCATGGGTATCCTCAGGGTGCACGTATTGGTCCTCAAACCTTCCCTACAGCGACACCGTTTCGTTCTAAGAATTTCCTTCATGGGCCATGTACAACCTCTTGACCGAACTTAGAGCCTCATGCCGCGTGGCGTTTGCTTATGTTTATGAAGTAAAGACAAACCTTTGACGGCCCTACACTCGGCCACAACCTTGCATAACACTTCACGGTCCTACACTCGGCCACAACCTTGCATAACACTTCACGGTCCTACACTCGGCCACAACCTTGCATAACACTTCACGGTCCTACACTCGGCCACAACCTTGCATAACACTTCATGGTCCTACACTCGGCCACAACCTTGCATAACACTTCACGGTCCTACACTCGGCCACAACCTTGCATAACACTTCATGGTCCTACACTCGGCCACAACCTTGCATAACACTTCACGGTCCTACACTCGGCCACAACCTTGCATAACACTTCATGGTCCTACACTCGGCCACAACCTTGAATAACACTTCACGGTCCTACACTCGTCCACAACCTTGAATAACACTTCATGGTCCTACACTCGGCCACAACCTTGCATAACACTTCATGGTCCTACACTCGGCCACAACCTTGCATAACACTTCACGGTCCTACACTCGGCCACAACCTTGCATAACACTTCATGGTCCTACACTCGGCCACAACCTTGCATAACACTTCATGGTCCTACACTCGGCCACAACCTTGCATAACACTTCATGGTCCTACACTCGGCCACAACCTTGCATAACACTTCATGGTCCTACACTCGGCCACAACCTTGCATAACACTTCACGGTCCTACACTCGGCCACAACCTTGAATAACACTTCACGGTCCTACACTCGGCCACAACCTTGCATAACACTTCACGGTCCTACGCTCAGCCACAACCTTGCATAACACTTCACGGTCCTACACTCGGCCACAACCTTGCATAACACTTCACGGTCCTACGCTCGGCCACAACCTTGCATAACACTTCAAGGTCCTACACTCGGCCACAACCTTGCATATCATTGATTGTAGCCCTCCCAGTAAAATTTTATTCGCCGCTGACTTTGTTCTTTCCGCCCCACGCAGCACCTGCCAGGACGCCAACAACCAGGTGCACGCCCTCTACGCCACCTGGAAGAGCGACCCTTGCACCAGCCACCAGTGCACGCTGGCGGGCATCACCACCACGAGGCAGGAGTGTCCGGAGAAGCCCTACCCGAACTGTGTGCCGGCGGACGAGCTGGAGGAGGAGGAGGAAGAGGAAGAGGAAGAGGAGGAAGAAGAGGAAGAGGAGGAAGATGACGAGAATGGGGACGAGGATGTATGTTGCCCCGAGTGGAAGTGTGGGTGAGTGTTATGTTTCGGCAAGTAATATTCTTTTCTTAGGTTGCTTAAGGCTGTCGATTGTTACATAATCTCTACTATTCTCAGTAAAGATAATGCTTGGGTTAAGTTTAGTGTTGATCTTAACGCGGTTTCAGAGATTTATTTAGGTCAGAAATGCTTCTTGAGTCTTGTATTTCCGATTCAGTCATTTATCGTTATTATGGTCTTTCCTGGACCCTTCCTCTCCCTCAGGCCAGACTGCCGGCTGGTGAGGTGTTCAAACGTGCCCCCCGGACCAGACTGCACGGAGGTGTTCGAGCCTCTAGCCTGCTGCCCCGCGTGGAACTGCAGGTGGGTAGATGAGAAGCTGGGGGAGGAGCAGTAGGCGGGAAGAAAAGAGTTGGAGAAAGTAGTAGTTGGGTAAAGGGATTTGGACAATATGAAATGAATGTAAGAGAGCGTTTAATAGTGGCAGGAAGACAAATCGTAGAAATGGGTAGTTCGGAGAAGATAAAGAGGGCGCCGGAAAGACTGGAATGGTTAAGAAGGGAACATCGATAGCAGCGGAGGAGGAAAGCGTGACAGTGGTACGGGAAACAAATAGGGAGTTCGGCGGCTAGAATAGGATATCTCTTAAGGTAAATGGCCTGGAAAGATAGACCGGTGACCCGAGAAGGAATGAACGGAGCGGCGCCACACAGGAATGTAGGAGAGTAGAACGGGGCATTCCGCACCACGAAGAGTTGTCAGAATTCCTACACGCTTTGCCTAAAACACGCGACCTTGATGCACTTAGGGTTTGCAGGAGACGGCGAGGGTGTGTTGGCGTGTCCGTGGGAGTGGAGAAGAGTAAAAGCATTTAAGTGATTCTATAAACTAGGTTTTCTCGTGTAAAAACTCTGGGACTTATTTGTGTACGTATAAGAGGTTTTAAAAGTACAAGTAAGATAATATATTTGGGTGTGGTAAGGTAGGGAATGGCCTTGGAATGGCCTTAAGTTGGTATAGAGAACTGTAGTAGATATATAACCAGTCTCTATAAACATTAATTATTTCAGAGCAGGTTAGGAAATTAGGAATGCCTGTTAATAGAAGTGTTTGTAAAATTTATACTCGTGTATGATGCACTGTGATACGACTTTGGGGATCAGTGTTGAAGTTCTCCTTTACTGATTAGTGAACAAAGTATATATAAAGGTGAAAAATTACGTGGATAGAAAATGTTTTTGAATTTACACACCACATACGTTTCTGTAGCAATGATCTGTATATATGTTTTTTATCAGTAGAAACCTTCCCCATCAAATCTAGTCCACCCCAATACCATACAGCCCTAAGACCGTCCACCCCGACAGTTCCCAGTAAGACCTATTGCCCGTCCAGCCAGCTCAGTAGCACTCGTGTTCCGCAGCGGGTGTGTGGACGACAGGGGTCAGTACCACGAGATGGGCAGCTCCTGGCACCCGACGCCCTGCACCACGCTCACCTGCACTCCGCTGGGGGTCGTCAACACCACGGCGCCCTGCAAGCCCAAGCCGCACGAGGTCTGCAGCGAGGACACCACCAAGAAAGGCTGCTGCCCCGTGTACGACTGCGGGTGAGTCATGGCGGGTGTTGTTTGTGGACCGTCTTTTGTACCCTGCGTCTATCCCTATTCTCTCCCTCCCCAGCAGGTAATCTCCATTCCATGTAACTATTACTTACCATTTTCTGTACACACATTCCTTTCTCCCTTGCAACTACCCCTTCCTCCCTTACTGCAGAATGTGTAAGGACTAGGATAAGCTTTGACATATGTTCAGGAAGTGTTGGCGTGCTTATGTATGTGCATTGTACT
>NW_026110430.1:82500-100000 GCF_024679095.1 Eriocheir sinensis
GTGAGTGGGTGTGCGGGTGAGTGGGTGTGCGGGTGAGTGGGTGTGCGGGTGAGTGGGTGTGCGGGTGAGTGGGTGTGCGGGTGAGTGGGTGTGCGGGTGAGTGGGTGTGCAGGTGAGTGGGTGTGTGCAGGTGAGTGGGTGTGCAGGTGAGTGGGTGTGCAGGTGAGTGGGTGTGCAGGTGAGTGGGTGTGTGGGTGAGTGGGTGTGTGGGTGAGTGGGTGTGCGGGTGGTGGGTGTGCAGGTGAGTGGGTGTGCGGGTGGTGGGTGTGCGGGTGGGTGTGCGGGTGAGTGGGTGTGCGGGGGAGTGGGGGTGCGGGTGAGTGGGTGTGCGGGTGAGTGGGTGTGCGGGTGAGTGGGTGTGCGGGTGAGTGGGTGTGCGGGTGAGTGGGTGTGCGGGTGAGTGGGTGTGCGGGTGAGTGGGTGTGCGGGTGAGTGGGTGAGTGGGTGTGGGGGTGAGTGGGTGTGCGGGTGTGCGGGTGAGTGGGTGTGCGGGTGAGTGGGTGTGCGGGTGAGTGGGTGTGCGGGTGAGTGGGTGTGCGGGTGAGTGGGTGTGCGGGTGAGTGGGTGCGCGGGTGAGTGGGTGCGCGGGTGAGTGGGTGTGCGGGTGAGTGGGTGTGCGGGTGAGTGGGTGCGCGGGTGAGTGGGTGCGCGGGTGGGTGGGTGTGGGCGGGCGGGCGGGCGGACGGGCGAGCGGGTGTGCGCGGGCGGGCGGGCTGGCGAGCAAGCAAGCAAGCAAGCAAGCAAGCAAGCAAGCAAGCAAGCAAGCAAGCGAGCGGGTGGGTGTGCGGGCGAGCGCGAGCAGGCGAGTGAGTGGTGGGTGGGTGCGAGTGAGTGGTGAGTGGTGAGTGGGTGGGTGGGTGTGCGCGAGTGGTGGTGAGTGAGTGGGTGGGTGGGTGGGTGTGCGCGGGCGAGCGAGCGAGTGAGTGAGTGTGTGGGTGGGTGGGTGGGTGTGCGCGGGCAGGCGAGCGAGGCAGGTGAGTGGGTGGGTGGGTGGGTGTGCGCGGGCGGGCGGGCGGGCGGGCGGGCGAGCGAGCGAGCGAGCGAGCGAGTGAGTGAGTGGGTGGGTGGGTGTGCGCGAGCGAGTGGGTGGGTGTTCGCGAGCGAGCGAGCGAGCGAGCGAGTGAGTGAGCGAGTGGGTGGGTGTGCGCGGGCGGGCGGGCGAGCGAGCGAGCGGGTGGGTGTGCGCGGGCGGGCGGGCGGGCAAGCGAGCAAGCAAGCAAGCAAGCAAGCAAGCAAGCGAGTGGGTGGGTGGGTGTGCGCGAGCGAGCGGGTGGGTGGGTGTGCGCGTGAGTGGGTGGGAAGGAAATGGGTGGGTTGTGTTTAAAGTGTATGGAAGGGGAGGTGAATATGATGAAAGACGTTGTTTAGATCAATAGGTGGAGAGGAAGGGAAGGAGAGGGAACTGAAAGGGAACGCCGTAGAGAGGGAGGAAAAGGTAACTGAAAGGTAACTAAAGAGGAAAAAAGAGGTGCATGGGTTGGGTGGCTGTCAGGGTGAGCGGTTGCCATATTTCCATCTCTTAGCATGTTCTCGTTTTCTCCTTTAAATACCACGGCAACTTTTTTTCTACCCCGCCAATAGGGACGACTGCAGGCTGATCTTCTGTGGGACGCCTCCTCACGGGGACTGCACCTCCCACCGCCCCCCATTGGCCTGCTGCGACGAGTGGACCTGCGAGTGAGTGTTTAAGGGCGTGGGTATTGTTACATAGTGCTGATATACGTATAGAGTTGATGGTCAAGTATACATGGACAACCAGTGTGAAAATGTGTATGGATTAAGGAAGTTAGATCGTTTAAGGGGTGGTAAAAGTCCTTCTCGGATATGCTTTCAGGTGTAGACGGGTGTAGGCAGGTGTAGATGTGTAGGCGGGCGTGGGAAGGGAAATGATGCGTGTTCAGAGTTGCTACAGATCGTGTTGGAGATTGTAACAACTCTCCATGTAACATAACCTCAACTCTCCATGTAACATAACCTCAACTCTCCATGTAACATAACCTCAACTCTCCATGTAACATAACCTCGACTCTCCATGTAACATAACCTCGACTCTCCATGTAACATAACCTCGACTCTCCATGTAACATAACCTCGACTCTCCATGTAACATAACCTCGACTCTCCATGTAACATAACCTCGACTCTCCATGTAACATAACCTCGACTCTCCATGTAACATAACCTCGACTCTCCATGTAACATAACCTCGACTCTCCATGTAACATAACCTCGACTCTCCATGTAACATAACCTCGACTCTCCATGTAACATAACCTCGACTCTCCATGTAACATAACCTCGACTCTCCATGTAACATAACCTCGACTCTCCATGTAACATAACCTCGACTCTCCATGTAACATAACCTCGACTCTCCATGTAACATAACCTCGACTCTCCATGTAACATAACCTCGACTCTCCATGTAACATAACCTCGACTCTCCATGTAACATAACCTCGACTCTCCATGTAACATAACCTCGACTCTCCATGTAACATAACCTCGACTCTCCATGTAACATAACCTCGACTCTCCATGTAACATAACCTCGACTCTCCATGTAACATAACCTCGACTCTCCATGTAACATAACCTCGACTCTCCATAACATGACCTCGACTCTCCATGTAACATAACCTCGACTCTCCATGTAACATAACCTCGACTCTCCATGTAACATAACCTCGACTCTCCATGTAACATAACCTCGACTCTCCATGTAACATAACCTCGACTCTCCATGTAACATAACCTCGACTCTCCATGTAACATAACCTCGACTCTCCATGTAACATAACCTCGACTCTCCATGTAACATAACCTCGACTCTCCATGTAACATAACCTCGACTCTCCATGTAACATAACCTCGACTCTCCATGTAACATAACCTCGACTCTCCATGTAACATAACCTCGACTCTCCATGTAACATAACCTCGACTCTCCATGTATAACCTCGACTCTCCATGTAACATAACCTCGACTCTCCATGTAACATAACCTCGACTCTCCATGTAACATAACCTCGACTCTCCATGTAACATAACCTCGACTCATGTAACATGTAACATAACCTCGACTCTCCATGTAACATAACCTCGACTCTCCATGTAACATAACCTCGACTCTCCATGTAACATAACCTCGACTCTCCATGTAACATAACCTCGACTCTCCATGTAACATAACCTCGACTCTCCATGTAACATAACCTCGACTCTCCATGTAACATAACCTCGACTCTCCATGTAACATAACCCTTTCTAACCCTTTCTCCACCTAACATAACCCCTTCGAACATTTCACCTAATACCACTTTTCTTAACTCTCCACCTGATGTAAACTCATTCTAACATCTACACACCTATCCTCCCTCCCTCTTCGTCTTTTTCCTCTTTCTTCTAACTCTGCCTTCACCTCAAAGAACCCATCTCTTCACCTAACAACCTCTTCTCTTCTCACCCCTCCTAGCGGCTGTACCGACGACGCGGGGAAGAGACGCAAGACTGGCGATGTGTGGCTGGAGAACAACTGCCTGTTCAAACGGTGCACCAAGCAGGGCATCACCACCACCAACTTCTGCGACCGATACTACGCGGTAAGTCTTGTCGGAAGGAGAAGGAAGGCGAGGTGAAGAAGGGAAGTTGGAAGGAAGCTATAGGAGGGTTGGATGGGAAGACAGAGAAGGGGAGGAAAGAGAAGGTGGTTAGTGGAGGAGGTAAGGAGACAGAGATAGATAGATGGATGGGAGGATAGAAAGGAAAGTTAAGGATTTGGAGGGGGAATAAATCAGGAAGTTGTTGTTGATGAGTATGAGGACAGAGGATAGATAGATGGATGGGAAGTTAGAGAAGGGAAGGTTAAGGATTTGGAGGGGAATAGGTCAGGAAGTTGAAGGGGGGGTTGTCATGATTGTAGTGGGAGGGAAAGTACTATAGATTTTGTTACTCATCTTTATAATTGTGTTTTCTTTGTGAATGGATATTGTTAAGAAAGTTAGCGGTAAGAATAAAGTGTTCAAGGAGTGGCTTTGGACAGTCTGGAGTGAAAAATCTATTCATTACCGCTGAGTGAGGTAAACAAAATTGAGGCTGGCAGAGTATAGATAATTCAAAGCCACGAGTAGGAGTGTTTTTAGTATTTTTTGGACCGAAGGCGTCAGTGTTTATTTTGCTTTAGTGTCAAGTGACTCGGTGAAAGAATAAGTACGTCGGGAAGAGTCTTAAATTCGCGGTAAACTTGATGAAGGCGGTTTTGTTCATTTTTGGAGTCTGAGTGTTAGCCAAAAGAATAATTAGTTTTAAGCCACTGGAGTACGAAGTTTACTTTTAATTAGATCTCTTAATGAGCTATTTTTTAATGCTTTGTGGGTGTTTTCATTAGCGACTCGTGTTTCTGAATCTTTTATCTGCTCTTTGTACCCAAGTCTTTTTTTTAACAAAGACGGCTCAGGGGCCCACAAAAAGGAAACCATAATAAAAAAAGCCCGCTACTCGCTGCTCCTACAAAAAATAATCAAAGGAGGTGGCCGAAAGAGGTCAATTTTGGGATTTGTGATGTATATTGCATTGAGGACTTTTCTGGTGTTTTTTGTTGTAATGATATGATTAACAAACTTGCGAAATGCCAGACAGCTTTGTGTAATGAAAATAACTTCCTCAAAAATGCACAGCCAAAATAAAATTAATGATGTGAGTAAATAACTTGTCGGCCTGGAGGTGAGTGCAAATATGAAATACAAAATACTGACTTTTACGAAGACCAGTGAAGCAACAGACGTGGAATCAAAGCGGGGAAAAGTGTGATACAGGACGAAGGCAACGAAGACCTTGGAAGTAAAGTAAAAATGGCTGAGTGATAAAGTGGCAAAGCTTGAAAACTATGTAAATAAAAACAAATCTACGAAGGGTGCAAATTTAGAGCATACATTATCATAAAGAAGAGAACGGAGGAGAGCATCGAGACACCTCGCTCCAGAAATTGACCCCTCTTTTGGCCAATCTTCTGAACCTTTTTTTTTTTTATAGGGGCAATGTTTAGCGGGCGATTTTCCTCACGTGATTTTGCCAGTGTTCTGTTTCCTTTGCTGTTTATAAAAGACTTATTTAATAAAAGCTTTGATATTCATTTTGCTTTCAAACTTCATACTTAATTGCACCATGACCTGATTCACATTTTTGCTGGCGTAGTTTCAACGGAAGAAACGCGATTATGAACTTGCGAATGGCGAGGCGGCGGCATCAGGTGCGATGGTAGACACTGCAACGGAACCCTCGAGTCCCTCAGTGGCGGCGTGATGATGTGGCGACTCTTCCTCCGCGCTGCTGGGTGGTGAGTGTGACCTACAGTGTCCTTCCTAACTTATGACCATATTCCAAACTCTCCCTTACAATAATGAGGTTTTGTTATTATAGACTAAAAAAAGCAGAGGTAGCTTGTAAAGGTTTTCGTCGTCCCTAATTCTACATACCTTTCCTAGCTCTCCCTTACCATGCGTCTGTTATTACCTACTGACAAACCAAATACAGCTTCTTAAGTGTTTTTTGCTATCCCTAAATTCCACCTAAGTCACTACTAAATACTAGTTTCCTGGCCTGTTTACGTAATATTTCCACTAACGGGAATTCAACGTTATATTCAGCCGTCAACAGGAAGTGAGTATTGTTGACTAGTATTAATGGAAATGAAGCGGAGAATTTGTAATATGGACTCATTTTCTTGTTTAACTTCTTTTTTTCTTAGGCAGTATGATAAAGTTTGGGATAGTTTGCAGTCACTTCCCTTTGTCTCCGGGGTATATTTGCCTTAGTGTCACAAATTACTAAGGGAAAGATTGAAAAATTACCCGAAGGTATCATACTGGCCGAAAGACTGGAAAACTATTATGAATTTTTAGTTTAAGTTTTATATAGCCGATTTCATATTATAAGGCAAGCATTTTAATTCCATGGTAAGTTTTTACTCATGATTTTAGATTAATAATTTTTGTCATTCTTCTCGGTCTGTTACTCAATTTATATGTTTAGTTATCGTTTTTTAATTTGATTTTTTCTCTGCACTTCTACATTTAATTTTCTGCTTGGTTTCGTTTGACTGCCAGGCATTAATCATTTAAAAGAATGTCAAGTCTCTTTTTTTTTTTTCTTACCGTCCCGTTTCTTGGTTCCAGCTCTAACGACAGACAAATCCGTCCCTCGTGCAAGACTGTCCTCTGCCTTTACGCCACTCGCTCGGGACTGACTGACTGATCGCCTTTCGTACCGTCTTGGGGAGGGTCCTGTCACTCACTCGCTCGCTCAATTACTTGCTCGTTCTGTTGTGTGAAAGAATGGAGTTTTATTATAGCATATATTGTGTTCTGGAAGTTGTGTATATACGTTGAGTTTATTTATATAAAGATTTGAAGTTTGTAAATAACGTTTTTGGAAGTTTATCTCGAGAAAATTATGAACATTTTTTATTAAATTTGTTATACTTCCTTTCTTCTCTTAATTGTCCTCTTTTTCATCCTTTGTACTCTTTATCATCCTGTTTGACCTTTTCATCCTCTTTTTCATCCTCTTTTCGCTTTTTCCACTTTTTTTTCCTCCCTTTTTTCATCTTTTTTCATTCTCTTTTTTCAGCTTTTTTCATCTTTTTTCATTCTTGTTTTCATCTTTTTACATCTTTTTTTCATCCTTCATCCTTTTTTCCGCTTCATCCTCTTTTTTTCATCTTTTTCTTCCCTTTTTTTCATCTTTTTCTTCCCCTTTTTTTTTTTCATCTTTCATCCTCCTCCTCTTTGACCTCTTGATCCTCCTTGTTCGCCCACGCGTTTGGCTGTGCATTTAAATAACGTAGTTTTATAATGATTGACGTGATATATTCTCTGTCTCGTGTGCCTGTGTTTACCGAGGAAGAGTTTGGAAGTTATTAAAGTGTTAGTGTTTTGTGCCATACGTTGTGAATTGTTTCCGCAACTTCTGGTGAATTCTCGAGTAAATTATGAAGCAAGTTTTTTCTGCATCTTTTTATGGTTTTCTTCCAGACCACCTTTTTTTTTTTGGTTGCTGCGTTTTTATTCATTTTCATTTTTTTCTCCATTGCCTCTTGCTGTTTTTTTTTCTCTACATTCTTGTTTTTTTTCATTCATTTCCAGATTTCCTCCATCGCCTCTACCTCCCATATTTTTTGCTCAAGAATTTAGTCAAGTATGAAGTAACTTATTTTATTGCATCTTTTTACGGTTTCATTTCCCGGCCACCTTTTTTTTTTTGGTTGATTCTTTTTTCTTCTCTATTCTTATTTTTCCATTCACTTCCAATTTTCCTCCATCGCCTTTTGCTGCTATATCTTTTTCGGCTCCTTTATATTTTTTTGGTCAAGAATTTAGTCAGGAATCCGGCTTTTTTTTTTTTTACTGTACTGTTTTTTTTCTTTATTCCGGTAACTCTCTCGTTTTTTCCTTTCTTTTAAACCACCTCTTCCAAATTGTTTAGCTTCTCGATATAGGTTTCTCTTCTGTTTTAGTGAATCAAGAATGCGTGTTTATAATTACTTTTTTTCCTGTCAGTATTGTTTTTTTTCTTTTCCTTTTACATTTTTTTTCCTTCCCAGTTCTCTAGCTTCTCGGTTTTCCCTCCTTGTCTTCCTCCACCTTTTTCTTCTCCTTTCCATTTTTCCTCCATCGCAACTTTTAACGTACCAACTTTTTTCAGTCCTCAGTCTTTTTCTTTCTCCTTCCCCCCCTTTTTTTTTCTTCCCATCCTCTAGCTTCTCGGTTATCCCTCCTCCTTATCTCTCCTCCTCCTCCTCCTCTTTAGTGCCTTCTGCTCATCTTCTCTCCATTTCCTCCTCCAGTTCCCTCTCCAGTGCCTCCTTCCTGCTATTCCCTCCTTTCCTCCTCCCTCATCTCCAGCGCTTTACCTGGGAAGTGGCAACATAAATTTTCCTTCCTTCACTCTGGACGCAGATGGATGGCCGAGAGGGAGGAAGGGAACGATAAGGACCTTTCCCCTCCTCCCTTCCCTTCTTCTCCCTTCTTCTCCCTCCCCTTGATGCACCTTCGGAGAGGAATTTAGGGTCTAGAGGCATCGGGCAGCGTAATGTTTGGGAGTAATGAGAGGAAAGGTGGCGTGGGCTTGGCGGGTTTGTTCTGACGAGGCGGGGTGAGGAGGCGGAAGAGGGTGAGAAGGTCGAGGAGGAGTAGGAGGAGGAGGAGGAGGAGGGAAAGGTATATGGTTGTGAGAAAGTTTCGTGTGTATGGTCAGTGTGTGAGGTGAGGTGGAGAGTGTATGGGTATGGGAAGATAAACTGAAGGCGAAGGAAAGGTTGTATGCCCGAGATGGGAACGTTAGGTAAAGTAGGGAAGGATAGGGCAGGTACACATCAACGTTGCCAGATTGTCGTACTCGGCCGCTTATATTTCCTGACTTCCTACCCCCAAAACCGTCTTCTGGGCTCCAATAACGAAACTCCTTTATAGTTATCATTAAAAGAGTTAGATCCTGATGTTTCTTGGCAATAGTTAGGCGTCAGAAACCGGTAAATACTATGCTCTGAGTACGATGATCTGGCAACGGTGGTATACATGTCTCTGCGTTTGTGTAAGGGTGTACGATTAATTTATAAGGTAAGAGTGTATGGAAATCAAAGTTTGAGAGGAAGGAATGAACACGTTGGGGCAGGGTAGTATCGATAGGCGGAGGCGATTTTCTTTTTTTACAGTAAAGGGAGCGGCTTAAGGGGAAAACAATAGAGAAAGTCTGCTAATCACGGCTCCTATATATAGAAAGTATAGATGAGTAAAGGTGTGTGTGTGTGGGAGATCTGTGTGTGTGATGAGTTCGTAAAGGACTAACAAAAATCGTATAGGATAGGAAAATGTACTCTATAGGAAGGAATGAACGGGACGCATAATCTAGAGAGGGCAGGGAACGTCTAAAATTAATGTATGAGGCGTTTGGATGTAAGAGTAAGGAGTGATTTGAGGAATTAGAAAACCTGATGTGAATAGTGAAGACAAATAGGTGAGTGAATGACTTAGTGGGTTTAATGAGCAATAGAAAAGAATGAAATATGGAATCCTTATCGACACACTAGTAAACTGATAAATAAGGATAAAATAGCGAAAAAAATAGACAAAGGGAAAAATTCGAAATAACTAAGGAATAAAAATCACTAGACAACAAAAGGGAATAAACAGATAAGGAATAAAAAAACCCACCAAAATAAATGCCAAAATGAAGAAAAAAGAAAAGTATAACAAGAAAAGTACGCTAAGAATAAAAATGGAGGCAACTTTAAGAGGAGGAGGAGGGAAGATGGAGAGTCTTTAGCGGAGCCTGGTGAGAAAAGGAGGAGCGAAGGAGACGAGGAGAAGGAGGTATTGTAAGTACCTATGGGATTAGTGGAGAGGGTGCTTAAGGAGATGGGATGGAGGGCTGGCGTGAGAAGGTGCTAAGTGAGGGGGAGGAGGAGGAGGAGGAAGAGGAGGAGGAAGGGCAAAGTAAGGAGGTGTGAAGGAGACTGAGAATGGAGGAGTAAGAGGAGAGGAGAAGCGTGAAGGAGAAGTGATGAGAACGAGAGAATAAGGAGGAGGGAGAAGATGTGAGAGAGAGGTGTGAAGGAGAGTTAAAAAGGAGGAGGAGGAGGAAGAGGAGGAGGAAG
Source organism: Eriocheir sinensis (assembly GCF_024679095.1). Lineage (NCBI taxonomy): Eukaryota > Metazoa > Arthropoda > Malacostraca > Decapoda > Varunidae > Eriocheir > Eriocheir sinensis. The sequence continues at coordinate 92,153 of NW_026110430.1, forward strand.
AATAGGTGTGGATAAGTGGATGAAAGTATCTAGTGGTGAGAGGGAAAGGTGGAGAGGAGAGGAAGAGGAGGAGCAAGAGGAGATGATGGGGATGAGAGGAGTGAAGGAGAGGATGAAAAGAGGAACAAGAGATTAGAAGAGAGGAGGGAAAGAGGAGGAAGAGGAACAGCAAGAGGAGATGATGGGGATGAGAGGAGTGAAGGAGAGGATGAAAAGAGGAACAAGAGATTAGAAGAGAGGAGGGAAAGAGGAGGAAGAGGAACAGCAAGAGGAGATGATGGGGATGAGAGGAGTGAAGGAGAGGATGAAAAGAGGAACAAGAGATTAGAAGAGAGGAGGGAAAGAGGAGGAAGAGGAACAGCAAGAGGAGATGATGGGGATGAGAGGAGTGAAGGAGAGGATGAAAAGAGGAACAAGAGATTAGAAGAGAGGAGGGAAAGAGGAGGAAGAGGAGGAGCAAGAGGAGATGATGGGGATGAGAGGAGTGAAGGAGAGGATGAAAAGAGGAACAAGAGATTAGAAGAGAGGAGGGAAAGAGGAGGAAGAGGAACAGCAAGAGGAGATGATGGGGATGAGAGGAGTGAAAGAGGATGAAAAGAGGAACAAGAGATTAGGAGAGAGGAGGGAAAGAAGAGGAAGAGGAACAGCAAGAGGAGATGATGGGGATGAGAGGAGTGAAGGAGAGGATGAAAAGAGGAACAAGAGATTAGAAGAGAGGAGGGAAAGAAGAGGAAGAGGAACAGCAAGAGGAGATGATGGGGATGAGAGGAGTGAAAGAGGATGAAAAGAGGAACAAGAGATTAGAAGAGAGGAGGGAAAGAAGAGGAAGAGGAACAGGAAGAGATGATGATTAGGGTGTGAGGTGTGAAGGAGAGGATGGAAAGAGGAACAAGAGATTAGAAGAGAGGAGGGAAAGAGGAGGAAGAGGAACAGCAAGAGGAGATGATGGGGGTGTGAGATGTGAAGCAGAGAGTGGAAGGAGGAAAGGTGGAGGGAGAAGAGGAAGAGGATTAGGAAGTCTTAGAGGTGAGCGAGAGTCATCTGTAAGTCATCTGTATTGAGTTCCGGCAGGTGTGAGAAGCAGGTGTATAGACGGAAGAACCATAAGCGGAAGATTCTCGGAAGTGTTTAGCTTGACGTTTATGAATATATTCATTTTGGAAGCTTCAATATGGAGTGAGTGTGTGTTTTGTATAAGTCTCTGTGCTGAAGAGGCAGAAAAGAAGAGGAAGAGGAAGAAAAGGAAGTTGAGGAGAATGAGAATAAGAAGAGAAAACGAGGAGGAGGCGGACTAGAAAGAGGAGGAAGAGGAATGAACATATTGAAATGACTGATGAAGATGAGAACGAATGATGGAAAAACAGAATGTACACTTGTAAAGAAAACCAACTCTTTTCCAAGTTACATAATCGTTTTGCAGGTAACACCCGCTCTTACTTGCATAGTAGACCTGTTATGGGAAAAATCATATGAACGTTGTTTAAACATGTATCAGGTAAGTTACACTAAATCAAAACTAATAAAAATCGCTGGATCATGGTCACCCTTTACCTGTATTCACCTGTTCTCATTAAATTGCACAATCCTTAATAGTAAAAGGAACTCAAACTTACATCGTTCAAATAATTCAAATGAAACCCAGCTCCTAGTCTAAGCCGCAGTATCGCAGTCACGTCACTCTTAATGCACACACACAAGTTCTTGGTAAATTTTTTGGGGTTCCTTAATATTTGAGGCAAACGTGAATTTGTATCTCTGTAAACAGCGCAGGACACGACATTCCAGGAGTGCAGCGAGCCTCGGCCACGCGCACCCAAAGTTTTGTTTGACCTCGAAACAAAGAAATTAGATTGTCCTTCTTACTGAATTTTGCAAGACATTTCCTTCCTTCCTTCCTCCTCCTCCTGCTTCTCTTGCTGTTCCACTTCCTCTCCTTCCACCTCGTTTTTTTTTCTTCTCTCCTCCACCTCGTTTTTTTTACCTCTTCTATCTCTTCACTCCGTTTCTCCTTTCCCGTCTTTTTGTTCCACTTTTTCTTTTTCGTCAATTTCTTTATCAATTTATCCCGTTTCCCTTCTCCTTGCCTTTCCTTTCCTTATTTCTTTCTCCACCACTTTTTTTAAAATTCTTTTCAGCCTCTTTTATATATTCATCTGGTTTCCCCTTCTCCTTTCCCTTACTTTTTTCTTCTTCCACTTCTTTTACTTCTTGAACCTATTCTATCTACGCTTTTTTCTCTTCCTCTTACTCCCTTTACTTCTCCTCTTCTTACTGTTTCTTTTCCTTGCACTCTTTTTCCTTCTCTTTCTTTTATTTCATCTCCCAACTCATCCATATCTTCCCCCTTTTCTCTTCCTCTTCCTTATCAGTTGTTTACTTCAGTTCATATACTGCTCCTCGTCTTCCTCGTCTTCGTCCTCCTCCTCCTTCTCCTCCTCTTCCCGTAGCGCCCGAGGTCGTTCTGGCTTTCATTATAACTTCGTAAGCAGCCCAAATTAAAGACTGGCTGTTTGCATTGCCGAACGGTGAAGCTCGTATGAAAGAACTCCGCTTATTGGCTGCTGGCTGGCCGTCAAGGTTGCGATTGGGTGATTCTTGGCGTGGAAGGTTATGATTGGCAAGGCTGGCGTCCTGGAATTTGATTGGTTGCTTTGATTTAGGAGGTAGGTTGTGATTGGCTAATTGTTGCAGAGGTAGGTCATGATGGAAGGAAGAGAAATATGAGTAAAAAAGGGAAGGAGCAGGAGGAAGAAGAAGAAGCAGGAGGAGGAAGAAGAATGATGGGAGGAGGATGAAGGATACGAAGATGGAGGAGAAAGAACATGGGGAAGAGGAATGAGAAATGGAAGAGGAAGAGGAGAAGAATGAAGATAGAAGAGGAGGAGGATGTGTGTGTGTGTGTGTGTGTGTGTGTGTGTGTGTGTGTGTGTGTGTGTGTGCGTGTGCGTGTGTGTGTGTTTTCTGGTTGTTCCTGTTAACTTTATATATTTTTTTCAGTTTCTCTCTCTCTCTCTCTCTCTCTCTCTCTCTCTCTCTCTCTCTCTCTCTCTCTCTCTCTCTCTCAAACATCCCCTAAACTTATTGTGGTCTTCGCGGAGAGGCTGCCGAAATAAAATATAAAGGAGGAGCAGAAGAAAACGAAATAGGTGCCAGTAGCTGATTCAGAGAGAGAGAGAGAGAGAGAGAGAGAGAGAGAGAGAGAGAGAGAGAGAGAGAGAGGGAGAGGGAGAGGGAGTGGGAGAGAGGGAAAGGGAGAGAGAGAAAAAGAGAGATTGAGTCTACGGAGCAAATACACACGTACGTAGTGAAATCTGGATAGCTTTTACCGTAGTTTTTTACAGTTTTAATAAAGTGAGTGGAGAGAGAGAGAGAGAGAGAGAGAGAGAGAGAGAGAGAGAGAGAGAGAGAGAGAGAGAGAGAGAGAGAGAGAGAGAGAGAGAGAGAGAGAGAGAGAGAGAATATTACCTGGTCGCTCTCGGAATCACGTGGAATAACTTCAGCTCAAAATAATCCCGCAATAATATTTCCTCGGTTCAAGTCAGTTCCTTCTTTCCTTTCTTGTTTCTTCCTTCCGTCCTTCCTGATCCTTCTTGACCTCTTCTTCCTCCTTCCCTCCATTCCTTCTTTCCTCCATTTGCCGCTTGTGTCCCTCCCTCTCTTCCTATTCCTCCTCTTCTTTCTATCCTTCCTTCTTTCTTTCATTTTGATTTCTCTTTTCCCAACTTTCCTTCTTATTCTTCCTTACTTCTGTGTTCCTTCTCTCATTTTTTCCTCTGTGTCTTTCCTTCCTTCCTTCCTTCCATCCTTCCTCTCAAATCAAACGTCCTTCGTCTCCTTCCTCCTATTCTTCCTCTTCCTCTTTCCACACCACATTACCGACTTTTTCCCACCACCAACACCTCCTCCTCCTCCTCCTCCTCTTCCTTAGCCTTGGGAGTCTATGCTGCCTCGTAAATTCGCCACAAGCATGAATTATTGGCGTGGCTCCGGGACACAACGAAAGGGAAAAGGTTCAATGTGGTTTCTTCTTTGGAGCGTGTGGCGGTGAGGCATGAAAAAGGGAGGCGTTTGTGGCCGGCGAGGGAGAGGAAGGAGGTGGTGAAGGAGGCGCTGAAGGGGTGCGGAAGAGGAGGAGGAGGAGGGTGAAAAGGGGTGTAAGAATAAAGAAATAATAAACAAGGAAGAAAGAGGGAGATGGAAAGTATGTTAGGTTCTGTAGAAGGAGAGGAGGAGCAGGAGGTAAAGGAAAAGGATAAAGACAAGCCAGTGAAAGAAGGGAAAGGAGAGTGAGAGGACGAAAGAAACAGGAAATAGGGGAAGAGAGAGGGAAGAGGAGGTGAGAAATGTGCTGTTGCAATGTTCTGAGGAAGGATGGGACAGGGAGGAGGAGGATAAGGAGGAGGAGAAAAGGAAAGGAGAGTGAAAACGTAAGAAATAGTAAATAGGGAAAGAGGGAATAGGTGGAAAATATATTGTTGTAGTGTTCTTTGGAAGGAGAGGATTAGAAGCAGGAAAAGGAGGAGGAGGAGGAGGAGGATAAGGAGGAGCAGGAAGGGAAGAGGGAGGAGGGGGAAAATATGTTGTAATGTTCTGTGAAAGGAGAGGATTAGCAGTAGGAGAAAAAGTAGCAGTAAATGGAGAAGAGGAGAAGTAGTAAGAGGATAAGGAGGAGGAAGGGGAAGTAGGATGAGGACGCAAAGAAATAATAAACCGGGGAAAATGGGAGCAGTGGAAAAGATGAAAGGGATTAGAAGTAAAAGAAGTAGCGGTGGTGGTGGTGGTGGGAAAGAGAGAGAGTGTGAAAGGTCAGGCAGGAGAGATTTCTAGGCTAAAAAAGAGGAAGGATTTGAGGGTCGCGAGGGAAGGGAATGGAGTGAGAAAGGTGTGACTGTAAGACTCTGTGAAAAGGAAAGAAAAGTTGAAAAAAGATGGAAAACAGAAGAAAGGAAAGGAGAGCGAGGATGAACAAAGAAGTAAAGATTTGTAGGTTTAAAAAAGTGGAATGCGAGAGAAAGGGAAGATAAACTGAAAGAAGAAGAGACGTATAAGAGAGAACATGAGAGTGAGGATATAAAGAACAGTTAAGGTTTGTAAGGTTTAAAAAGTGGAATGCGAGAGAAAGAGAAGATAAAGAAGAAGAGAAGTAGAGGAGAGAAAATGAGTGTTAGGATGAAAAGTTGAGGTTTGTAGGGTTAAAAAATGGGATGCGAGGGGAAGGAAGGAGGTGAGACGGGGATTGCTAATGCGCGGTAAGAAGGAAGGACTTATGGAAGAAACTCAAGGGATGGGAAAGGATTAGGCGTAGAGGTAAAAATCGTGTCTTTTGGGGCTTCGAGGGAAAGGTAAAAGGTGAGGAAGGGTGAGGGAGTCGTGCGGTGTGTTAAGACTGAACCCAAAGATGCTGCTGAGAAAATAATAAAGTCCTGAAAATGAAAGATAAGGGAAAGTGGATGTTCATAATGTGATAATGAGATGTGAAAGCAAAACAGGCTACGAGATTGTAAATAAGGGTTTCAAAAAGACATAATTGTGTGTTAGAAGAAACATAACATTATAGGATGAAACTAAAAATGAATGATAAGGGAAAGTGGATGTTCATAATGTGATAATGAGGTGAAAAATCAAAACAGGCTACGAGATTGTAAATAAGGGTTTCAAAAAGACATAATTGTGTGTTAGAAGAAACATAACATTGTAGGATGAAAATAAAAATGAAAGATAAGGGAAGGTAAATGTTCCTAATGTGATAAGAATATACGTATAAAAGTAAAATAGGACTATATAAATGTTAGAAAGATTTAATAGTGCTTTAAGACAAACATAACATAATGAGATGAAAAAAAGGCTTGATATTGTACCGGAAAAAAAAGAAAATGAAGGGAAGTGAATATTGAAGAGGTGAAGAAAAGTTATGAAGAAAACAAATATAAATGCAAGAATATAGATTATAGGATCGGGAAACTATAAATGAGTCTTAAAACTAAAACAAGAGATGGTGTAAGGAAACTGGGCCTTGCTACTATACTGAAAAAAAGAACGATAAAGGAAAGTGAATATAGAGAATGTGATAGAGATGAAAAACACAAAATAGAGTACTAAAAGTGTAAATAAGAGCAATAAAGCGCTGTATAGGAACAACGAAACTAAAACAAGAGAGATGATGCAACGAAAATAGGCTTTGAAAACAGTATTTAGCGAGACAAATGTGTTTAAGACGCGACAGGGAGAATGAATACATATCAAAAGTGGATGCTAAAGTGATATAGAAAAGAGTTAGGGGCCCAGTAATGATGTGTTAACACCAATAAAAGGGGAAGGAAAGCCGGAACAGGGTGCAAAGATGAGGGAAGGGAGGGAAAGAGTTGAGAGACGCAGTAAAGGGAAGGGTTATGGGAGGAATGGGAGACGTTAACAGTAATCAAGAGGGAAGCTAATGGCTGTGGAATGGGATAGCTGTGGTAAAGCGATTATGATGGGAGGGAAGGGGAAAAAAGAGTGGAAGAGAGTGGAAAAAGGGGAGAGAAATGAAGAGAATACAAAAGTGACATAGAAAAAGGAGAAAAAAGCGGGAAAAGGAGGAAAAAGGAAAGGGGGAGAAAGGGGAAAAAAGAGGGGAGAGGGTGGAAAAAAGAGAAAGAAAAGGAGAAAATACAAACGTGATATATATAAAAAAAGAGAAAAAAGAGCGGGAGAAGATGAAAAAAGAGGGTGGAGAAAAAGGGAAAGAAAAGGAGAGAATAGGAAAGTGAGATATAAAAAGGAGAAAAATGAGAGGGAGAAAGGGGAAAAAGAGGGGAAGAGTGAAAAAAGGGAAAGAAAAGGAGAGAATAGAAAAGTGATATATAAAAAAGGAGAAATAGAGCGGGAGAAGGGGGAAAAAGAGGGGCAGAGGGTGGAAAAAGGAGAAAGAAAAGGAGAGAATAGAAAAGAAGTACAGAAAAAGAAGAAGAAGAGTTGGAAGAGGAGGAAAAGGAAGGAGGAGAAGGGGGAAAAAGAGGGAAAGAGGGTGGAAAAAGGGGAAAGAAAAGGAGATAATAGAAAAGGGTATGGAAAAAGGAGAAGAAGAGCTGGAAGAGGAGGAAAAAGGAAGAGGGAGAAAGGGAAAAAGAGTGGAGGAAGGTGGAAAATGGGGAAAGAAAAGGAAACGAGAGAAAAACTGCTGTGAAAAAGGAAAAAGGAAGAATAAGAGGGAAGAAGGAAATGAATGAAAAGAATGAAGTGCAAGTTAAATAGAGAAAACTAAAAGAAAAAGAGAATGGAAAACGGGGATTAAAATAAGAAGAAAAAAGGTGATATACAAATAGGAAGAAAAAAAAAGGTATAGGGAAAAATAAGGAGGGTACACAAAGGAGGGAGAAAAAGAGAGGTGGAAGGAAAGAAGGAATGAGAAAAGAGAGGGTAGAAGGAGGCCAAATAAATGAAAAAAAAACAGAAATGATGAAAAAAAGAAGTAGGAGAAAAGGAAAAAGGTGATAACATATTCATAAAAAGAAAAAAATATATGCCCCCCCCCCCCCATAAAAAACAACAACGAAAATGTGTATGGAAAATGGTTGATGGTGAGAAAGGTTAAGGAAATAAAGACGCAACAGAGGAGAGAGGAAAGATACATGAGAGGAAAGGGGTGACGGCGGGAAGGGTCAGGTTAGGATATGTCAGAGAAAAAAAGCAAGGGGAAAAAGATATAAAGAAAAGAGATACAAAAAAGGAAAATAAAACTCTTGGATGGCGATGACAAAAATGCAATGTGAAAAAAGGACGAGGAGGAGAAAGTAAAAAAAAATGTCAGAAAAATGTAAGAAAAAACGGAACGGAAACGGAAAAGTAGGAAAAGGGAGGGACGATGGT
>NW_026110430.1:110000-115000 GCF_024679095.1 Eriocheir sinensis
AATACGCAACATTACGATACAGGTTTAAAGTAGAAGCCTCAAATTTAGTTATTATAAAATGTGCATATAAATGGAAAAAAAACTCATACTTGAAAAACTAGAAATAACTGAAAATAGGAGAGAAGGAAAAGAGAAAAGAAAAAAAAACAAAAAATGACTACATAAAACATTGAAAATAGATGTAACAGCAAATGAAAGAAGGAAATTAAGAGAAACTCCTTAAAAAAAAGCTGAATAAAAAATCATATGAAATAGAGAAACACAATAAATAGAAAAAAAGAACTAATAAAAACACATTCATCTCTCTCACACACACACACACACACACACACACACACACACACACACACACACACAAAACGGAGTAAAATAAGAAAGAAAATGAACCAAAAAGAAAAAAAAGGAGTAAAGCCACTAGAACAAGGCACAATCTCTTCAGAAAAAAAACAGTCGAACCCCAAAAAATACTACTACTACTACTACTACTATTACTACTACTACTACTACCTACTGGTCATTACTACTATCATAAATACTATTACCTGTTAGGGCCCACATTCTAGAGGTGACAGTAACAGCAGAACGTGTACAGAGAAGACTTCGTTCTAAAGAAACCCATTAGGTCACCAGTGAAGGTGAAGGAACGAGGTGAACGTGGAGCTTGTTGTGCCAAGGTGCGTGAGAGGGATTGGTTATTGAGAACTCATTGACGGACCTTAAGGTAACATTGTAAGCTGTGCAGGAAGGGGAGGAGGAGGAGGAGGAGGAGGAGCGGGAGGAAGAGGAACAAAAATGAAAAGAAGAAGGGGATGAAGAAGAAGCGAAGAAGAAGAAGAAGTAAGGAATGAGAAAAAAGAATATGAAAAAGGAAGAAAAAAAAGGAAACAAACAAAGATAACAGAACAAGAACAAGAACAAGAAAAGAGAAAGAGAAAGAGAAAGAGAAAGAGAAAGAGAAAGAGAGAGAGAGAGAGAGAGAGAGAGAGAGAGAGAGAGAGAGAGAGAGAGAGAGAGAGAGAGAGAGAGAGAGAGAGAGAGAGAGAGAGAGAGAGAGAGAGAGAGAGAGAGAGAGAGAGAGAGAGAGAGAGAGAGAGAGAGAGAGAGAGAGTACAAAGAAAATGGACACAAATTAACAACAAAACAAAAGAAGAAAGAAATTTATGAGTGCAAGAAGAACATGACAGACGAGGAGGAGATGAAAGACCCGAAGAAAGGAAAAGGAAGAGGAAGAGAAATGAGAATAAACTTAGAAACACGGAAGAGCAGGCAACTGAGAGAACAGACGAAAGGCCCTCTTTCAACTCTCTTCCGTACCTAGAGAACGTTTATTTCCTCCAGTCCGACAGAAGTGAAATTCAATACAATCTTTAAGGGATGAACGTTTTCAGCCCTAACTGCTTCGTGATGGTGTAGGAGGAGAAAATAATGATAACAACAAGGAGGAAAAACGAGTACAGGTTAGAAAAGGAGGATGAGGAGGAGAGAGGAGGAGGAAAGAAGGCATAGGAGGGCGGAGATAACTGAATTCACTGGAGGAGGAGGAAAAGAGCAGCGTTTTCCCTCCTCCTTAAGAACACTTTCTGGGATGACCACGATTGGACAGATAAGGAGGACGAGGAGGAGGAAGAGAGAGGAGGAGGAGGAGGAGGAGGGAGGAGGAGGAGGAGGATGAGGGAGGAGGAAAGATAGACAAATATAAACGATATTTTGAGTTGATAAATAAAAACCTAAAAAATATCACTATAGGTAAATTGAACCCGCCCTCCCCCCAGACACACACACACACACACACACACACACACACACACACACACACACACACACACACACACACACACACACACACACACACACACACACACACACACACATGTACACGACACACATAGGGATAAAGTTGGTAAATAAACAAAGCGAAGTAAGACGGAGAAGGAGGAGGAGAGAAGGAGGAGGAGGAGGAGGAGGAGGCGGAGGTCGTTCCCAAGCATAGGACCGGTCCCTGGAGTCACGTCTAAAGGCGTTCGGAGTTGTGTCCTGAATCAGGACAGTTCCTGACACCCTTGAGAGGTGAAAAAAGGAAACTGTCCCTAAACTTGGAAGAGGAGGAGACAGAGACCTTGTTGGTTTCATGCAGAGGCTTACCCTATTTTCGTGTATGTTATCTTTCCCTTTGGTTCTTAATGACCTCCAGAGTGCAAATTGATGAAAACAGTGAACGAACAATTCAAAAGAAAAGACGAGATGGTAAAATTAACGATAAAAAGAAGAAAATAGAGAAAAGAGCAAGTGGCGTGTTGGGAAAGCCGAAGGAAAGTAGGAAGGAAGAAGAAAAATATAACAGGAAGACAAATAAGCGAGAAGAAATATGAAAAAAATGGGGTAGAGACAGGAGAAAATGTTGTAAATGCAATGAAATGAAGAAAGAACAGAGGAAAAAAAAATGAAAAGCCAGGAAGATTAGAAGAGGAGAAAGGGACGAACTTGCAGGAGGAGGAGGGAGGAGGGAGGAGGAGGAGGAGGAGGAGGCAAGACATGACAAGGTAGTTAAAGAGGCGTGCAGGAAGGATGGGTGCGGAAGATAGGAGAGAGGAAGAGGATCAAGAGGAGGAGGAGGAGGAGAGAGAAGGAGGAGGAGGAGGAGAGATAGGAGAGGAAGAGTGACGAAGAAGAGGAGGAGGAGGAGGAGGAGAAAGAGAGGAGGTGGAGAAGGAGGAGGAGGAGGAGGAGGAGGAGGAGATTCTTGGAGAGGAAGACTTGGAGATCTGGGGAGAGAGAGAGAGAGACAGAGCGTGAAAGACTGAGAGAGCGATTATAGAGAGATTCTTGAGCGTGAAACAGAGAGACTTTGCGGGAATTCGGGGAAGAGACCCTGAGATAGGAAAAGTAATGAAAAGGCTGGGTGCGTAAAGGTTCCGAAAATGGAACACACACACACAAGCTTACACACACACACACACACACACACACACACACACACACACACACACACACACACACTTCGCCTCTTTTCTTGTCCGCGTTTTGTTTGTCTTCATCTCTCTCTCTCTCTCTCTCTCTCTCTCTCTCTCTCTCTCTCTCTCTCAGGTGTTGAAAATACTGTAAAGGTGTTTTGTATACTTAGGTGGACACGGAGCTGATGGGAAGAGAGAGAGAGTCGAGAGAGTCAATGACAGAGATAAGAAAGAGATGTGGAGAGAGACAGAGAGAGATAAAGAGAGAGAGAGAATGTAGAACTAATAAAATGAGAAAAAAAGAGAAGAAAGAAAGAGAAAAGGAAGGATGGAGGAAAAAATAAAAGATAGGAAGAAAAGAATTGAAAGAAATATTAAAACAGAGATAAGAGAGAATTATTGGAAGAAAGGTGAAAAGAAGTATTAAAGAGATGAACGATGTGTATGGAAATGAATGAATGAATGAATGAATGAATAAAAGAAAATGAGGGGAGAAATCAGGAAAGAAGGAAGCGATTAGAGTTATTAAGTTAAGAAGAGAAAGAAAGAGGAGAAGAGAGAAGAAAGGAAGAAAAGAAAGAAGGAGAAAAGAATGAAGGATAAAACCAAAACTGTAAGAAAAAAAAATGGAGATACAAATATAATAAACAATAAACAAACAATCATGCATAGACAGTTCAAAAATGTAAAATACTCTCAATTTAGTCCACTCCTTTGACCCATCATTCAGGGCAGCAAGTAGCAGGCTTTTTAGTTAATATTTCTTTACCTTAGCTTGAACTGTCTCCTAGCCGTAAAAAACAATCAAACAAAGAAATCAAAGATTAAAACAAAAATGAGACAAAGATAAATAAACAATCAATATGGGTCAGCAATCTCTCACTTACCTACGACCTCCTTACCTCTCTCACCCCACCACCCCACATCCTCTCTCTCCCTCTGTCTCCTCCCAGCCATATTTTTCCCTCCCCGCCAAAATGTGTGGTAATCTCACACGGGAAGAAATGTGTTGGTAATCTCTCTGGAAGACACGCTCACAGGTTAATGTAGACCGTGATAAATCTCCCAACGCCATAAATAACTTTTGCGACTAAAGGCGAAAGATCAACTTCATAAACAAATCATGCAGGCTCATGAGGGGGAGGGAGGAGGAGGAGGAGGAGCGGAAGAGAGGCGTTGGTAAAGGAGGCTCATGAGGGGAGGAGGGAGGAGGAGGAGAAAGAAGGAGGCGGAAGAGAGGCGTTGGTAATGGAAGGGAGGAGGAGGAGGAGGATTGAGAGAAGTGGAGGTCAGGAGAGTGGATCTAGATGGAGGAAGAGGAAGGAGCTTGAGGATGCGGAGAGAGTAGGAAGAGAAGGAGAAGGAGGAGGAAAAAATGAGAGGAGTTAGAAGGGATACAAAGAAGAAAGGGCAAGGAGGAATAGGATGAGGAGGAGGAGAAGGCAGGATTAGTGGTGGAAGAGTACACCATACTGATCCAGGAGGAAGAAAACATTAAGAAAGAAGAGATTAATGAGAAGGAAAAAAGGAGGAATAGGAAAAATGTTGGAAGATTAAGGTTGTAATAGGAGAAATAAGACCAGTAGATGAAGGACAAGAAGCAGGTGAGAGGAGGAGCAGAAACACTACTAAGTGGGGAGATTGGGAGGAGAAAATCAGGAGGAAATTGGATAAGACTGCGTGAAAAAGGGAAGGAAACACAGTTGAAAGGATCATAAGACGGGACAAGAGGAGACAGGAGGAGACAGGAATGAGACAAAACATAATCATGGAAAGTGAGCTCAGAAAAATACGTGACCTCGTTAGTACTCACAGACACATAAAAAAATTAATGCGACTAAGAAGCTTAAGGAGATAATACTTGAGTTTGTGGAGAGAACTGAACAAAAAAGAGAGACCAAGGGAAGGCGTTATGATGATGAAGAAAATAGCGCTATAAAAATAATAAAAGGATGATAATGTACTAATAAAAAGAATGCTAATGTTAAGATAGGAATAAATATATGATTAGAAAAGTTAGAATAAAAATAAGAAAGAAAAGACATATAT
>NW_026110430.1:125000-132500 GCF_024679095.1 Eriocheir sinensis
AGGTTTCGTTCAGAAAGCGACATCAGGCAAACCCACCACGCGACATGAAAATTATTACATCCTATCGAAATCGTAGTGTTGTGGTGATCGGTGGTCACAGGTGCACTCTCCATAATTTTAAGATAGATATTTATCAAAAGTGCCCGTCGCTAACGCTTAATAAATATTTTTTCTTTAGGCTGTCGCTACATTTTGACACGAGCTTTTAGTTTCGGTCAAATTTATTCAAGAGCAATTCTAAGTTGTTTATCAAACTATGATACATTTAAAAATATACTGCTTTTATTAAGGGAGATTGTTATGCCTTTTAACTTAAAAAATAAATCCCTGACAGCCGAGATCTTGTTCTTTATTAAAAAATTTATACGTAATAATAGGCTATAAACGTTCACATGATGGCGTCGTCGACCGCAGGCTTTTCCGCACTCAACACACACACACACACACACACACACACACACACACACACACACACACACACACACACACGTATTTATACTTAGTTACTACGTAATCTTCACGGAGAAATGATTTTAGATTTTTGATGACCTGAATTGTCTTTGAGGCTTTATAGTGACGGGAATTAAGGCTGCGAGTTAAACAGACCCTCAAGCCTATTTGTTGTTTGATGGTAAGGAGCATTAATCACTGCCTGCCTCTGTGAAGGACAGCATTGCACGCGGTATTTTCAAAGTTTAATAAGAAAAAGTGTTTCAGACTGTTCGTGATGTTTTACCTCGTCGTCATCATCATCATCATGTAGAAGAGATTCCTTATCGCATTTCTAAATTGAATTCATGTAATCTGGTATATTTCTAACTACATTATATTATAATATAATGTAATATTATACAATATTATAATTTCACGGTCACACACACACGGTACACACTGATACGCGTCACTAACATCACCAGTGAATGCGTCACCGTGGCATAGTTGCCAGATACCGCCACCAGGCTAAACATTCTCAAAACCGTGACACTACTCTCTAGCGTCGACTGTACAAGTACGAGTCGGGAATCACTGTGAATAATGTAATGAGTAAAAGATTGCCGGGTTGGTTGTTCTCGCTCCCTAAGGTGAGTGAGACTCACGATGTCAACACAAGACATCAACACCAACTACTTGTTCCCAAAACTAGAACTTGTATAGGAGACAGGTATCTACTGGTAGCTGGACCTAAACAGCCTACCTGATCACGTGAAGGACGCCAAATATATTTTTGTATTTTTTAACGAACATACTTTCTCCAAGTCGTGACTACACTCATGTATATGATTTTTTTTTTTTTTTTGTTATTATACGTTTTATGACACCATTCTTGTATATGGCTATTATATTATCTTACGACAACGTGTACGCACATTGCTATTTTATTAGTATTATATCATTTTATTCTTGTTTACGGAAAACCTTATGTCTTATCTTTTCAAGATCTAGGTCTTATATTGCATCGTTTACTATTATCTTATTTCCTATTTTATCTGTATATCTTAACTTGATATAAGGTCCTAGTATAGAAACCCCAGTATGTTTTTTCGCTCTGTACTAGGACGTTTTCGTCACAATGTATGCCAGTAATAACCAGGGCCGTCGCAAGTAGTGAGCTCCCCCCCCCAAAAAAAAAAAATTCTGTGAGGCCCCATACAGACAACCGAGTATTACATTTTTTTCAGTAATAGTAAGGAGTACAGCTATTAAAAACAATGAATGATGATGTTATATATTTAAGTGGCGCTGAGCCGGGCACAACATGGGGGCACGACTGATAAGCAGGCCTATCAGAGTACAAAAATAATGTTTCTCTTGACAAAGTATGATAATTTAAATGCAAAACGATCATTAAAAGGCTTTTTTCGAGCTTTATGGTTTGCAAACTTATTAACCAAAGCATCAAAATCACGAAATCTAGCAACATCACGTTCAATGAAGACGATTCCTAGAGCAGAGAGCCTCTCATCTGACATTGTTGACCGCAAAATATTTTTATTATTATTTACATTCTACTAAAGCTTCTCTCTGCACTTGCATCAGTAACTGGAGTTGTTAACACAGCTCTCAACACAATTCCAGTGTTTGGGTATATTTCCTGAAGATTATTACTACAAATATATGTTAAGAAATCTTTAGCAGTAGCAAGAGTTTTTTTCTCTACTGACAACAGCAATGAAATGTCTCAACTCCATTTCCAGTTCAGGTGCATCAATGTCTCCCATTATTTCCTCATAGTTCTTGTATCGAGTGTGAAGCTTGTTTTCGTCAATACACTGCTTGAATTGCTTCGTATTGTACAAAAAGCCAAACAGGTTATGCCACTCCATAAGCTGACTAACTCCCGAGGTGACGGATGATATAACCTGATCTACTACAACAAAGAAGAACTGACATTTTTTTTTTATCCTCAGATAAGATACTTTCATTGCGACACATAGTCAAACATGCTTTTTTTTCTTCGTGTACGCGTCTGCGGAAATACTTTTGCTACATCCACCTGCTCAGCTATTTCCGATGCATTAAGAACAGCTGTATTATACCCTGTATTGCGATACTGCTCAAAGAATGCCATAGTAGTAGTCACCCCTGCCTGCAACACACCAATTGTTATGTCTGATGACTGAATAAGCTTGCTGGTCTTATTGATATGAAATAAAATGTCATACCATAAGCAAACTGCTAATAGAAATGGCCATTAGCTCAATATGTCCAAGAGTGCACCTGCTCCTGTGGTCACGCCATCTTTTTTCTCGAGAGCATATTCTCTCAGCACTGATAAGGCATTGTTAAGTTCCTTCATATGATATCGGAGTGGTTTAACAGCTTCAATTCGTGACTCCCACCTGTTATCTGATGGACCTTTAGCTATAATAGGCAAACATTCTTCAAGAATAGCCCATCGAAATGTAGATGAGCTAAATATCACAAACATTCTGTTGATGGTACCCAAAAAATCAATGGCATAATTTGAGGATTTCGCTGCATCTACAATCACCAAATTCCAGGTATGAGCCACGCAGTACACACAAAGCACGTTGATTCGGTTCTAATGTACGTGCTTGTACTCCTTTATTAACAAAAGAAAAAAAATATGAACGTTGGAGTCTGCAAGAGGCCGGTTGGCCTATACAAGGCAGCTCCTTTGACCCTAAGCTCCCGTGTATCTAACCCCACCTAATATCGCTGTCCATTAATTTATCGAATCTATTTTTTAATGTGACAATTGTATTGGCACTCACCACATGACTGCTAAGCCTATTCCACTCATCCACAACCCTGTTAGTAAACCAATTTTTGCCTATGTCCTTGTTGAATCCGAATTTATCCAGTTTAAACCCATTACTTCGTGTCCTACCCGGTTCTCTTAATAAAAAAAAAAACTTATGAATATCTCCCTTATTAAAGCCCTTCATCCATTTATAAACCTCGATCATGTCTCCACGCACCCTTCGCCTTTCTAGAAAATGCAAGTTGAACTGTTTGAGTCTTTCCTCGTATGGCAAGTTTCTCAACCCCTGAATCATCTTAGTCATCCTCCTCTGCACTAATTCTAACATTTCGATATCCATTCTATAGTAAGGTGACCAGAACTGAGCCGCATAATCAAGATGGGGTCTAACTAATGCTAAATATAGTTTGAGGAAGACTTCGGAGCTTCTGTTGCTTACGCTCCTTGAAATAAATCCGAGTACCTTATTTGCTCGATTTCTAGCTTGAATGCATTGTGCCCTTGGACGGAGATCAGAACTCACTAAGACCCCTAAATCTCTCCCGCGCCCATACCTGCTTATGAAAGTGTCATTTAAGCAATAGTTGTGAGAGGGTTTGTTCCTACCTACACTCAGAATACTGCACTTCCCTACATTGAACTCCATATGCCATTTATCCGCCCAGTCATACAATCTGTTTAGTTCATCCTGGAGAATACTGGTGTCCTGATCCGACTCAATTACTCTCCCGATCTTGGTATCACCTGCAAACTTACTGACATCAATACTAATTCCTGTATCTAAGTCATTGATATAAATAATAAACAAAAGTGGACCTAATACCGAACCTTGTGGGACCCCACTCGTAACACATCCCCAGTCAGATCTTTTACCATTGATCTGCACTCTTTGCTTCCTATTGCTAAGCCACGCCTTGATCCAGTTCAAAACTTTACCCTTTACTCCGTGAGTCTGTAATTTAAGCAACAGTCGTTGGTGAGGAAGTTTGTCAAACGCTTTACTAAAATCAAGATAGATTACATCATAATTTTCATCTCTGTCAACCGCCTCAAATACTTTATTGTAGAAGGACAAGATATTGGTGAGGCATGATCTACCTTTCGTGAACCCATGCTGCGAGTCGTGAATTAAGCTATGTTTCTCTAAATGCTCCCGAATGTTCCTGGTTATTATGGACTCCAGCATCATGCCTATAACCGATGTTAAGCTAATTGGGCGATAGTTTGAAGCAGCTGACCCGTCCCCCTTTTTTGAAAATCGGCGTCACATTAGCTAGTTTCCATAGGCTGGGCACATAACCAGTATTTACCGACATCTTAAAGATGTCGGTTAATGGGTCACTGAGTACAACAGCTAATTCCTTTAATACCCTCGGAAATATCCCGTCAGGACCTGGTGACTTAGTCTTATTAAGCTTATCTATCTCATCCTGAACTATTTGTCTTGTAATGATTATATCCCTCAATTTATCGCCATCCCCGCCCTCGTACACCTGAACCCTTTCCGGAATAGTCGTTCGATCCTCTTGTGTGAATACTGAAAGGAAGTAGTAGTTCAACAATGTGCTCATATTTTCGTAATTTTCTACTACCTCCCCTGTGTCTGTTTTCAGCGGCCCAATTTTCTCCCGTGTTTTTGTTCTATACATCTGAAAGAAGCCCTTAGGATTACTTTTCGCCCCATTTGCTACTTTGATCTCGTAATTCCTTTTTGCTATCCTGGTGTTCTTCTTCACTAATCTAGATAGTTATATACCCCGGTATATATATGTTTCACCATATATATATATATATATATATATATATTTATATATATCGTGTTTTAGTCCACGTTAGTCATATATATATATATATATATATATATATATATATATATATATATATATATATATATATATATATATATATATATATATATATATATATATATATATATATATATATATATATATATATATATATATATATATATATATATATATATATATATATATATATATATATATATATATATATATATATATATATATATATATATATATATATATATATATATATATATATATATATATATATATATATATATATATATATATATATATATATATATATATATATATATGTATATATATAATTCAATCAATCAATCAATCAATCAATGAGGGCATATGCATGGGACGCGTCGCCTCATGCACCCTACGACGCGCTATGCCCGGGGTCCTCCGACGAGTCTCAAGCAGGCTGAACTGGTAGCGTACTGGACCCATATTCGCTGCGTGATGGACGACGAGGGTTCGAACTTACGCTACCACCTCGGATTTTTCAGTCACCGCCGAGTGGTTTAAAACTACCCACATGCTGTCCTGAAGACCACCCATCAACCCGGACTCTAGAGGAAGCCGTCCAAGCGAATCAAGAACGAGTTCCGGGGCATGAGCCAATACAAGATGGCGCCACTATAAACACTCGCCTGCGCCAGAACGGGCTGGGCCGACCATCAGGCCCCACCGCGAAGACTCCGACCATCAGGCCCCACCGCGAAGACTTCTGGGCCGACCATCAGGCCTCACTGGGAAGAAGTCATCGGCGCAAGAGGCTGCAACGTAGAAAAAAAAAAAAAAAACCCGAGTACCTCCCGGCAGGATCTGTCGACTTGCTCAAGCCACGAACTCCGTAGGCATCCCCTTGGCCTCCCCCACGTGCTCGTATAGCCGGAGTTGGCGTTGACGGACTATGCAGGTAATATAGGTACGTTCAATAAGTAATGAGAAAATGTCAGGAGAGACATTAAATATGGTATGATCAAAATACTTTTTCATGGAGAAGTACACATACATATACTCTATAAAATTACCAACTGGCAACTTTCTATGTTAGCAGGTCTGAGCGCCGCGGTGATTGTGGTGGAACCAGTCTGATCCGGTTTGCCGATCTCCGAGCACGTGTCACGATGCAAGGAAACATGGAGCAACGTTGCGCCATCAAATTTTGTGTTAAACTTAAGAAACAAAACAAGAAGCTTATGGATTGTTAAAAGAAGCCTATGGGGATGAAAGGATGAGCTAAGCAAGTTTCTACCGGTGGTTTAACAGATTTTCTGAAGGAAATGAACAAGTTGAAGATGAACCCAGATCTGAGCACCAAAAGTGCAAGCAAGGAGGAAAACATTGAGTAAGTGCTAATGTTAGAGATGCAAGAACGTCGAATATCTGTGAGTATGATATATGAGGCTGTTTTCATTAGTAATGGCACAGTAGAGAAAGTTCTGACCGAAGATCTGAAGCTTCACAAAGTCTGTGCCAAGTTCGTGCCAAAGATCCTCTCCGACGACCAGAAGCAGTTTCTGTGGAATGTTGCACTGACATTCTCGAAATGATAGAGGCTGATTCAGCTTTCCTGAATAAGGTAGTGACTTGTGATGAGAGTTGGGTGTTCACCTATGACCCTGAGAGCAAACGGCAGAGTGCTCAGTGGAAGCACGCAAACTCCCCCAGGCCCAAAAAGGCAAAGATGAGCAAGTCACAAGAGAAGGCCATGGTCATTCCTTTCTTTGACTCCCAGGGGCTCATTCACATTGAAGGGGTTCTCAGGGTCAGTCTGTCAATAAGGAATATTATCTTACTGTTCTGAAAAGGTTCAGGGAGAAGATGAGGAAGAAGAGGCCTCAGCAGTGGAGGAGTGGTCAGTGGTGGTTCCACCAGGACAATGCCCCATGCCACAAGTCAACCATGGTGACCACTTGGATGGCCGACAGGGGAATGAAAGTGATACAACACCCACCCTACAGCCCTGACCTAGCTCCTTGCGACTTCTTCATGTTCCCATGTATGAAAGACAGCCTCAGGGGAACCAGATTCCAGTCAACAGAGGAGCTGAAAGAGGCATCGGAAAGTTACCTGAAGGGACTACAGAAGAAGGACTTTGAGGAGGTCTTCCAGGAATGGGAGAGACGCATGCAAAAGTGTGTAGATGGGAGGCAATTATTTTGAAGGAGACAAAATTTTGTGTTTATGAAAATAAATAGTATCTCTCCTGACATTTTCTCATTACTTATTGAACGTCCATGTCGAATCAGTCTCATGGAGTAGTCGCCGGTTTGACACAAAGTCATTTCAGTGATACCCCATGATTCTGCGTAGACACTCTTTATTAAAGACATCAATCCGCGTCTACAGGTCCCCGTTTAGTGTCCATGTCCCACAACCATAGAAGAAGACAGGGAGCACAAGGGACTTGAAGATCCGAATCTCTGCTCTTTTGCATAGGTATCGACA
>NW_026110430.1:135000-140000 GCF_024679095.1 Eriocheir sinensis
GGCCCCGGAGCTGCGGCGCGGCGCGCCCTGCTCGCCCCCCGTGGACGTGTTCTCCCTCGGCTACGTCCTGAGGCGCGTCCTGGCCTGCGTGTGGCACACACGCGCTACCCCGGCCTGGATGTGCTACGACAGCGCCATGGCAGCAGACCCGGTCAGGATGTACGCGGGCGAGACATCCAGGAAGGCGCCCCTTGTCCGGCGTGTTCGCAAGGCCTTCTCCTGCCTCTTCCCGCCATTACTAAGGAGGAAGACAAGTCAGATTTCCTTTCCTAACGGATGAATGGTTTTACCAGTCCAGTTCTTTCCTTTGAGGCAGTTACTCCACACCCACTAGTGGCTGAAGAATGCACACCCATAAGGAGGAAGACAAGTCAGGATTTCCTTTCCTAACGGATGAATGGTTTTACTTGTCCAGTTCTTTCCTTTTGAGGCATTTACTCTACACCTACCAAGGGCTGATTAAGCCACTCCCATAATTTATAACTTAGGAAGAAGACAAGTCAGGATTTCCTTTCCTAACGGATGAGGAGTTTTACCTGTCCAGTTCTTCCCTTTGGCGGTAGTTATTCCACACCCACCAAGGAACACACTCCTTAGTGGATTTAACTTATATTTTATCATCTACTTATCCATCTATCTCTATATTTATTTTGTACCCATTTATCAACTTGGCTATCTTTTATCTGTGTACTCTCTCTCTCCTTGATTGTTATGCAGTTTTCGTTTGAATTTTTTCTATAAAACAATAACCCACGCACATATAGCTATCACAGACTAATTTGAAAACTTATTTAAGAGATCATTTATAACCTTTATTAGTTTGAATATAAAGTATAAATTATTATATTAGCTCAGTATGGAAACGATTACAACGTGGCGGCGCCCGGCCTGGTGGGCCTGGCAGCTCGTGTGGCTCTGCTCCTCGTCCTTGCCCCACGCCCCGCGATGCGTAGGCTTGTCTCACACGGCCTGGCGCTCAAAGACAGGTGTCCAAACAGATCCTAGACTATCTCTCTCTCTCTCTCTCTCTCTGGTCATGCTACATGTACTCCTTCCATTTCAATCCCTCTCTAAACGCTTTTATCCAATGTAATTTCAGAAGTTTGCGAAAACACACACACACACACACACACACACACACACACAACACATACGATAAAAAACGGCATATGAAGACAAAAAAACAGATGGTATGAAATTAAACAGGATGAGGAAAACTGAATGCAATTATGTGTGTGTGTGTGTGTGTGTGTGTGTGTGTGTGTGTGTGTGTGTGTGTGTGTGTGTGTGTGTGTGTGAGAGTGAGTGAGAGAGAGACAGAGACAGCAACAAAGACAATAACAACAACAAGGACACACCAAACACTAGAACAACGTCACGCTCCAGTTCTCTATAGTCAGCTTAATTTATCGGGCCATACTTCGCCGCCGCTGTGTGTCTCCAGCGAGGAAAGTCCTGGCGCGGCGGAGTTCCCGGAGACTGAAAGGCCACGCAAGATTAGTCACTTGCTTGGCTCTTAATTCTGTTCCTCCGCCTCTCGTGTTCTTTCTGTGCGACTCAGGAGTAAGTTAAATTCAGCTTCTCTTTATCTCGGCTTGCATGTTGAGATTACGAGAGAGAGAAAGATTTACATATATTTACATAGAAAATCAGACCACACAGACCCCATGGTCCAGACTAGGTGGTCTGTCCTTAAACCTAAGTGATTTTACATTAATCAGATGGCTCCAAAACGTTGCTTTTCTACTCTAGTTAATATTAAGTTCAAGGAAGTGACGGTCGAGCTTGTTTTTAAAGGAGTCAATCGTGTTACACTGGACCACTGATGGTGGGAGCTTATTCCATTCTCGCACTACAACGTTGGTGAAGAAAAATTTGGTGCAGTCTGAATTTACTTGTCTACATTTGAGTTTTGTGCCATTGTTCCTCGTTCGCAAAGTGTCATCGATCATAAACAATTTTGTTCTGTCTACATTCGTGAAACCATTAAGTATTTTAAAACATTCGATCAGTTTTCCTCGGAGGAGACGTTTCTCAAGAGAGAACATGTTAAGGGTGGAAAGCCCTTCTTCGTAGGATTTGTTGCGCAAGGAAGGGATCATTTTTGTTGCTCGACGCTGAACACCTTCTAGTTTAGCAATGTCCTTTGCATGGTGGGGAGACCAAACTGTACCGCATATTCCAAGTGGGTCTGACTAAACTATTGTAGAGCGGAAGTATTACATCTTTATTCTTGAATAAAAAGTTTTTTTAATGAAGCCCAACATTCTGTTCGCTTTATGTGCTGCATCGATGCATTGATGTCAGAATTTGAGGTTTGGCGCGATTTTAATCCCCAGGTCCTTAACGCATTGAACGCTTGTGAGTTTAACGCCGCGTATTTCGTAATCGAAGTTTATTTTTTGTTCCAACTTGAAGGACCTGGCACTTGTTCACGTTAAGGGCATCTGCCATTTATCCGACCAAGTTGAAATTTTGTGCAAATCCTCTGAGGCTTTGCCTGTCTTCGTCAGTGAGAACCGAGTTACCAATCTTTGTGTCATCTGCAAATTTACTAATGCGATTATTGAGTCCAACATCCACGTCGTTGATGTAAATAATGAAGAGCACTGGGCCAAGAACCGAGCCCTGAGGGACGCCACTAGTGACCGGCGCCCACTCTGAGTGAAATCCGTCAATAACAACTCTTTGTTGTCAGTTGCTCAACCAATTCGCGATCCATTGGTTTACTTGACCGTCAAAGCCTTTTTGCTTTTATTTATAAAGTAATTTATGATGTGGGACTTTATCAAACGCTTTCTGGAAATCAAGATAGACTACGTCCACTGATTTGGTTACGTCATAAATTGAGAAGAGATCGTTATAAAAGGTCAGTAGGTTTTACAGGCAGGATCTTTTGTTACGGAAGCCATGTTGTGAATCCCCAATTAATGAGTGGCTTTCGAGGAAACTCACAATTCTGTCTCTAATTATGCTCTCGAGTAGCTTACCTACAATTGAAGTTAGACTAATGGGTCGGTAGTTACCTGGTATTTTTTTGTCTCCTTTCTTAAAAATCGGTGTCACGTTAGCCTTTTTCCAATCCGAAGGAACGATGCCTTGTCTCAATGACATATTGAATACGGTAGTGAGGGAGGAGAGTATCTCGCTCTTTGTTTCTTTAAGCAGTATAGGATATACTTTGTCGGGTCCGGGACTTTTATTTGTTTTAAGTGAATGGAGAGCTTTAAGGACTTCATCGGTTGTTATTTCAAAATTAGCCAATGCATGCTCGAGATTTACAATAGTTCTGGTGTTGGTGGTAGCGAGAGGAAGACTGTTAGTATTAAACACCGTGGAAAAGTAATTGTTTAAGAGGTTTGCAATGTGTTGGTTGTCAGTCACTAGTGCACCGTCGCTGTTTGTTAAAGGTCCAATACCACTTTTGATCGCCTTTCTGTTGTTTATGTAACTGAAGAAAGATTTCGGATTATTTTTACAGAGAGAGAGAGAGAGAGAGAGAGAGAGAGAGAGAGAGAGAGAGAGAGAGAGAGAGAGAGAGAGAGAGAGAGAGAGAGATTTTTATATTATTATTATTATTATTATTATTATTATTATTATTATTATTATTATTATTATTATTATTATTATTATTATTATTATTATTATTGTTTTTCTTCTTCTTCTCTTATTATTATTATACACACACACACACATTATTATTATTATTATTATTATTATTATTATTTACACACACACACACACACACACACACACACACACACACACACACACACACACACACACACACACACACACACACACACACACACACACACACACACACACACACACACACACACACACACACACACACACACACACACACACACACACACACACATTATTTTTATTATTACACACACACACACACACACACACACACACACACACACACACACACACACACACACACACACACACACACACACACACATTATTATTATTATTATTATTATTATTATTACACACACACACACACACACACACACACACACACACACACACACACACACACACACACACACACACACACACACACACACACACACACACACACACACACACACACACACACACACACACACACACACACACACACACACACACACACACACACACACACACACACACACACACACACATTATTATTATTATTATTATTATTATTATTATTATTATTATTATTATTATTATTATTGTTATTTCTTTCTCCTTCCCTCCTTCCTTCCTTCCTTCTTTCCTTCCTTTCCTTCCTTTGTCCTTCCTCCTTAATACTTATCTCCTTCCTTTTCCTTTTCTCTCCTCCACTTATTTTATTTCCCTTCCTCCTTTCTCTTCCTTCTCCTCCCTATCAACTTTATTTTACATATATATTTCTTATTTTCTTCTTCCTTCCCTTCCTTTCCTTCCTTTTCCCTCCTTCCCTCCTTTCCCTTCCTCTCCCTTCCTTCCCTTCCTTTTCTTTCTCTTCCCCATATTTTTTGTAAATATTTTTTCTCCTCCTCCTCCTCGTCCTCCTCCACCACCACCTCCTCTTCTTATAAGCTTTTAATCCTCTCAGCTGTTCCTCATTTCTCTCTCTACCTCATGATATACAAATCCCTGTTTTCCTCGCCTTGCTGTCTTTACCTCACAGTTATTCATCGTTTTAGTTCTCTCTTATAGACAAGCTCATGAAATAGTCGTGACCTTTATTTTGTTCTCCCTCTCTTTCTGCATCATTCCTTGGAACGTTATTCATATTCCCATGTCTTCCTTTCTAAATATCCTTCCTTCATTTATTTATCCCATTAACTATCTTATTCTCCTTCCTTCCTTCCTTCCTTCTTCCCTCCCTTTCTTAATTTGCATCTTTCCTCCTTTTTCTTTTCCTTAGACTCTTTCTTTCATCCTTTCTTTCTTTATTTTTTTCTCATTTTGACTTATTCGATGTTTTTTTTTATCATTTTCTCAATATT
>NW_026110430.1:145000-165000 GCF_024679095.1 Eriocheir sinensis
CGGGGCCTCGAGGCGTCGGCCGCCATACAGGAGTTTCCAGCGTGCCCCTTCCCGACATGGTAAAAAGAAGAGCCCCCAAAATAGAAAAGCAATATCTCAAAGAAAAATCATCTCAGCATCAAGAAACAAAAAGGAGAAAATTGAAAAAAAGGTAAAACATTTAGAAAAAAAGAGACAAAAAGAATCGACTCAGCACCGAGACAAAGAAAGAGTAATAAAAATATATATATATATATATATATATATATATATATATATATATATATATATATATATATATATATATATATATATATATATATATATATATATATATATAAGTAAAATTAAACTCGACCAGAGCAAAAAAATAAAAGACCACAAAAAAACAGCAAAAAAAAAAAAATACACGACCAGAGCAAAAAAAAAAAAAAAAAACGACCAGAGCAAAAAAAATAAATAGATAAATAAAAAACACTACCAAAGCAAAAAAAAAAAAAAAAAAGACGACCAGAGCAAATCAAACAAAGAAAAAAAAATACGACAAAAAAAAACACGACCAGAGCAAAAATACAATAAAAAACAATACGACCAGAGCAAAAAAAAAAAAAAGACCAGAGCAAAAGAAACAAACAAAAAAAAACGACCAAAACAAAAAAGAAACAAACAAAAAAAAAACGACCAGAGCAAAAATACCAAAAAAATACGACCAGAGCAAAAAAAAAAGACACGACCAAAGCAAAAAAAAAAAAAAATGAAAAAATAAACCACGACGAGGGCAGAAAAAAAAAACGACCAGAGCAAAAAAAAAAAAAAAAAACGACCAGAGCAAAAACAAAACACAAAACAAAAACAACAACAACACGATCAGAGCAAAAAAAAAAAAAAAAAAAAAAAAGACCAGACCAAAAAAAAATACAACACGACCAAAAAAAACCACCAGACAAAAAAAACAAAAAATACCAGAGAAAAAAAAACAGCAAAAAAAAAAGCGGAGAAAAAAAAATCACGACCAGAGCAAAAAAAAAACAAAACAACAACACGACCAGAACAAAAAAAAAAAAAAAAACGACAAGAGCAGAAAAAAAAAACGACCAGAGAAAAAAAAAGACCAAAAAAAAAACGACCAGAGCAAAAAAAAAAAAAACACGACCAGAGCAAAAAAAATAAAATAAACGACCAGAGCAAAAAAAAAAAAATTGAAAATGAAAAACTACAACACGATCAGAGCAAAAAAAAAACACGACCAGAGCAAAAAAAAAAAACGACCAGAGCACAAAAAAAATGAAAATGAAAAACTACAACACGATCAGAGCAAAAAAAAAAAGACCAGACCAAAAAAAACAAAAAACGACCAGAGCAAAAAAAAAAAAAAAAAAACACGACCAGTGCCAAAAAAAAAAAAACCGCCCCGAGAAAAAAAAAAAAAAAAACCAGAAAAAAAAAAACAGCAAAAAAAAAGCGGAGAAAAAAAAACACGACCAGAGCAAAACAACAACAACAACAACAACACGACCAGAACAAAAAAAAATAAAACACGACCAGAGCAGACAAAAAAAAAATTACGACACGAGAAAAAAAAGAAACGACCCGATCAAATAAAAAAAGAAACTGACAGGAGCAAAAAAAAAAATAAAAGCAAAAAAAAAAAAAAAAACGCGACCAGAGCAAAAAAAAAAAAAAAAAAAAAACACGACCAGAGCAAAAATACAAACAAAAAGACCAACACGACCAGAGCAAAAAAATAAACAACCAGACCAAAAAAAAATAAACACCAAAAAAAAAAAAAAAAAAACCACCCGAGCAAATAAAAATAAATAAAACCCGACAACAGCAAAAAAAAAACAAAAAAAAAAACACCAGAGCAAAAAACAACAAAAAAAAAAAAAAACGACCAGAGCAAAAAAAAAATACACGACCAGAGCAAAAAACAAAAAAGACCAGAGCAAAAAAAAAACGACCTTAGCAAAAAAAAAGAGCAAAAAAAAAAACACGACCAGAGGAAAAATAACAAAAAACACGACCAGAGCAAAAAAAAAAAAAAAAACGCGACCAGAGAAAAAATAAAAAAAACACGACCAGAACAAAAAAAAAATACACGACCAGAGAGAGAAAAAAACACGACCAGAGGAGAAAAAAATGAAAAAACACGACCAGAGCAAAAAAGAAAAAAACACGACCAGAGCAAAAAACAAAAAAAAAACCAGGAGAAAAAAAAACAGCAAAAATAAAAATAAAAAACGCGACCAGAGCAAAAAACACAAAAAAAGAAAACACGACCGGAGCAAAAAAAAAAAAAAAATAAAAACACGACCAGAGAAAAACAAAAACAAAACACGACCAGAGCAAAAAAAAAAAAAAAAAACACGACCAGAGCAAAAAAAAAAAAAAAAAAGACCAGAGCAAAAAAAAAAAAAACGACCTGAGCAAAAAAAAAAGAGCAAAAAAAAAACACGACCAGAGGAAAAATAACAAAAAACACGACCAGAGCAAAAAAAAAAAAAAAAAAACGCGACCAGAGAAAAAAAACACGACCAGAACAAAAAAAAAAAAAACGACCAGAGATAGAAAAAACACGACCAGAGCAAAAAAAAAATATAAAACACGACCAGAGCAAAAAACAAAAAAAAAAACAAAAAAAAAACAGCAAAACTAAAAATATAAAACGCGACCAGAGCAAAAAAAACAAAAAAAGAAAACACGACCAGAGCAAAAAAATAAAATAAAAAATAAAAAAACACGACCAGAGAAAAACAAAAACAAAATAATTAAAAAAAAACGACCAGACCAAAAAAAAAACGACCAGAGCAAAAAAGAAAATAAATACAACACGACCAGTGCAAAAAAAAAAAAATACGACCAGACCCAAAAAACAACAAAAAAAACAGAGCAAAAAAAAAAATAGACACGAACAGAGCAAAAAGAAAAACAAAAAAAAAACGCGACCAGACCAAAAAATTTTTTTTTAAAAACACAACCAGAGCAAAAAAACAAACAAAAAGACCAACACGACCAGAGCCAAAAAATATAAAAACATAACCAGACCAAAAAAAAGAAAAAAAAAAGACCAAAGCAGACAAAAAAAAGCAAAAAAAAATAAACGACCCGAGCAAATAAAAAAAAAAACCGACTCGAGCAAAAAAACAAAAACAAAAAATAAAACACCAGAGCAAAAAACAACAACCAAAAAAAACACGACCACAAAAAAAAAAACACGACCAGAGCAAAAAAAAAAAATAGATCAGAGAAAAAAATAATACGACCAGAGCAAAAAAGAAAAGAGCAAAAAAAAACACGACCAGAGGAAAAATAACAAAAACACGACCAGAGCAAAAAAAAAAAAAAAAATAACGCGACCAGAGAGAAAAAAAAAAACGACCAGAACAAATAAAAAAAAAACACGACCAGAGAGAGAAAAAAACACGACCAGAGGAGAAAAAAAAGAAAAAAACACGACCAGAGCAAAAAAAAAAAACGACCAGAGCAAAAACAAAAAAAACAGAGAAAAAAACAGAGCAAAATAAAATAAAAACGCGACCAGAGCAAAAAAAAAAACACGACCAGAGCAAAAAAAAAAAATAAAAAACAGCACGACCAGAGCAAAAAAAAAAAAAAACGACCAGAGAAAAAAACAATAAAAAAAACACGACCAGAGCAAAAAAAAATAAACGACCAGAGCAAAAAAAAAAAGACCAGAGGAAAAAAATTGCACGACCAGAGCAAAAAAAAAAAAAAAAAACACCAGAGCAAAAAAAAAAAAAAAAAACTACCAGAGCAAAAAAAAAAATAACGACCAAAGCAAAACAAACAAACAAATCAACAAAAAAACGACCAGAGCAAAAAACAAAAGCAAAAAAAAAAACACGACCAGAGCAAAAAACAATACGACCAGAGCAAAAAAAAAAAAAAACCCCCAAAGAAAAAAAAAATAAAAATAAAAATTAAACAACACGACGAGAGAAAAAAACAAAAAAAACAATACAACCAGAGCTAAAAAAAAAAACACGACCAGAGCAAAAAAAAAAAAAAAAACTACGATCAGAGCAAAAAAAAAAAAAAAAAAAAACCAGACAAAAAAAAAACACACCAGAGGAAAAAGAAAAAAAAATAAACACGACCAATGCACAAAAAAAAATAAAAAACAAAGACCAGAGCAAAAAAACAAACAAAAAACAACAACGACCAGAGCAAAAAAAAAAATTAAATAAATAAACATGACCAGAGCAAAAAAACAAAAAAAAACACGACCAGAGCAAAAAAAAGAAACAAAAACAACACGACCAGAGCAAAATACAACAAATAAAGAACAACAACACGACCAGAGCGAAAAAATACAAATACAAATAAAACTACACGACCAGACCAAAAAAATAAAAAAAATAACACGACCAGAGGAAAAAAAAAAAACAGCACGACCAGAGCAAAAAAAAAAAAAACGATCAGAGCAAAAAAAAAAACAAAGCAAAAATAAAAACACTACCAGAGCAAAAAAACATAAAAACGACCACAGCAAAACAAACAAACAAACCAACAAAAAAAACGACCAGAGCAAAAAACAAAAGCAAAAAAAAAAACACGACCAGAGCAAAAAAACAATACGACCAGAGCAAAAAAAAAACAAAAAAAAACGTCCAAAGCAAAATTTAAAATAATAGAAAATAAACTACACGACGAGAGCAAAAAAGAAAAGAAAAAACACAACCAGAGCTAAAAAAAAAAAAACACGACCAGAGCAAAAACAAAAACAAAAAAAACAACAACAATACGATCAGAACAAAAAACAAACAAAAAAAACACGACCAGACAAAAAAAAAATTAAACGACAGAGGAAAAATAAAAATAATACAACACGACCAGTGCAAAAAAAAAAAAAAAACAACGACCAGAGCAAAAAAACAAACAAAAAACAACAACGACCAGAGCAAAAAAAAATAATTAAATAAATAAACACGACCAGAGCAAAAAAACAAAAAAACACGACCAGAGCAAAAAAAAAATAAACAAACACAAGACGACCAGAGCAAAAAAAAAAAAAAAAAAAAAACGACAAGAGCAAAAAAAAAAAAAAAAAACGACCAGAGCAGACAAAAAAAAAACGACCAGAGCAAATAAAAAAAAACGACCCCAACAAATAAAAAAATTAAATAAAACCCGACAGGAGCAAAAAAAAAAAAAAAAAAGAGGAAAAAATAAAACAAAACACCAGAGCAAAATACAACAAATAAAGAACAACAACACGACCAGAGCGAAAAAATACAAATACAAATAAAACTACACGACCAGACCAAAAAAAACAAATAATAATAACACGACCAGAGGAAAAAAAAAAACAGCACGAGCAGAGCAAAAAAAAAAAAAAAACCGGCCAAACCAAAAAAAAAAAAAAAAAAAAACCCCAAAAAAAAAAAAAAAAAAAAAAAAAAAAACGACCAGAGCAAAGAATCTCCCCTAAATATAAGAAAAAAAAAATAGGAACAAACTCGACCAGAGCAAAAAAAAAAAAAAAAAAATCGAAGAAGACGAAGAAGACGAAAAAGACGACGAAGAAGACAAAGAAGAAGACGAAGAAGAAGACGAAGAAGAGAATGAAGACGACGAGGAAGAAGAAGACGACGAAGAAGAAGACAAAGAAGAAGACGAAGACGAAAAAGAAGGCGACGAAGAAGAAGACGACGAAGAAGAAGACGACGAAGAAGAAGACTAAGAAGAAGATGAAAAAGAAGACGAAAACGAAAAAGGAGACGAATACGACGACGAAAGAAGACGACGAAGAAGACGACGAAGAAGACGACAAAGAAGAAGAAAACCAAGAAGAAGACGACGGAGACGAAGAAAAAGACGAAGACGAAGAAGAAGAAGAGCTCGAAGAAGAAGACGAAGAAAAAGACGAAGACGAAGAAGAAGAAGAACTCGAAGAAGAAGAAGAAAAAGAAGACGAAGACGAACATGAAGAATATGACAAAAAGAAGAAGGCATTGAAGACAAAGAAACACACGAAAATATAAAAGAAGAAAAAGAAGATGACAAGGAATATGTAAAAGATGAAGAAGGTGGGATGCTGACCTTGGCTTAACTGTCTGGGTGGGATGCTGACCTTGGCTTAACTGTCTGGGTGGGATGCTGACCTTGGCTTAACTGTCAAGGTGGGATGCTGACCTTGGCTTAACTGTCTGGGTGGGATGCTGACCTTGGCTTAACTGTCTGGGTGGGATGCTGACCTTGGCTTAACTGTCTGGGTGGGATGCTGACCTTGGCTTAACTGTCTGGGTGGGATGCTGACCTTGGCTTAACTGTCTGGGTGGGATGCTGACCTTGGCTTAACTGTCTGGTAGGGATGCTGACCTTGGCTTAACTGTCTGGGTGGGATGCTGACCTTGGCTTAACTGTCTGGGTGTGATGCTGACCTTGGCTTAACTGTCTGGGTGGGATGCTGACCTTGGCTTAACTGTCTGGGTGGGAGGCTGACCTTGGCTTAACTGTCTGGGTGCGATGCTGACCTTGGCTTAACTGTCGGGTAGGGATGGTGACTTTGGCTTAAATGTCCGGGTGGGATGCTGACCTTGGCTTAACTGTCTGGGTGGGATGCTGACCATGGTTTAATTGTCTGGGTGGGATGCTGACGTTTGCTTATATGGCCGGGTGCGATGCTGACCTTGGCTTAATTGTCGGGGTGGGATGCTGACCTTGGCTTAACTGTCGGTGTTTGATGCTGACCTTGGCTTAATTGTCTGGGTGGGATGGTGACCTTGGCTTAACTGTCTGGATGCTCACCTTGGCTTATCTGTCTGGGTGGATGCTGACCTTGGCTTATATGTCTGGGTGGGATGCTGACCTTGGCTTATCTGTCTGGGTGAGATGCTGACCTTGGCTTAACTGTCTGGGTGGGATGCTGACCTTGCCTTAACTGTCGGGTAATGATGCTGACCTTGGCTTAACTGTCTGGGTGGGATGCTAACCTTGGCTTAAATGTCCGGGTGCGATGCTGACCTTGGCTTAACTGTCTGGGTGGGATGCTGACCTTGGCTTAATTGTCGGGGTGGGATGCTGACCTTGGCTTAACTGTCTGGGTGGGATGCTGACCTTGGCTTATATGTCCAGGTGCGATGCTGACCTTGGCTTAACTGTCTGGGTGGGATGCTGACCTTGGCTTAACTGTCTGGGTGGGATGCTGACCTTGGCTTAACTGTCTGGGTGGGATGCTGATCTTGGCTTATATGTCCAGGTGCGATGCTGACCTTGGCTTAATTATCTGGGTGGGATGCTGACCTTGGCTTAACTGTCTGGGTGGGATGCTGACCTTGGCTTAACTGTCTGGGTGGGATGCTGACCTTTGCTTAACTGTCTGGGTGCGATGCTGACCTTGGCTTAAATGTCTGGGTGGGATGCTGACCTTGGCTTAAATGTCTGGGTGGGATGCTGACCTTGGCTTATTTATCTGGGTGGGATGCTGACCATGGTTTAATTGCCTGGGTGTGATGCTGACGTTTGCTTATCTGGCCGGGTGGGATGCTGACCTTTGCTTAACTGTCTGGGTGCGATGCTGACCTTGGCTTAACTATCGGGTAGGGATGGTGACCTTGGCTTAACTGTCTGGGTGGGATGCTGACCTTGGCTTAACTGTCGGGGTGGGATGCTGACCTTGGCTTAACTGTCTGGGTGGGATGCTGACCTTGGCTTAACTGTCGGGGTGGGATGCTGACCTTGGCTTAACTGTCGGGGTGGGATGCTGACCTTGGCTTAACTGTCGGGGTGGGATGCTGACCTTGGCTTAACTGTCTGGGTGGGATGCTGACCTTGGCTTAACTGTCGGGGTGGGATGCTGACCTTGGATTAAATGTCGGGGTGGGTTGCTGACCTTGGCCTAACTGTCGGGGTTGAATACTGACCTTGGCCTAACTGCCTGGATGGGATGCTGACCTTTGCTTAACTATCGGGTAGGGATGCTGACTTTGTCTTAAATGTTCGGGTGGGATGCTGACCTTGGATTAACTGTCTGGGTGGGCAGGAGGAGGCTGCGGCTGGGGTTGTGTGAGAGGGAAAGGAGAAGGCGGCGGCGGGGGAGACGTGCTACGGACAGGAGCAGGCGGCGGCGCGTGAGACGTGCGAAAGACAGGAGGAGGCGGCGGCGGGGGAGACAAGCGAGGGACAGGAACAAGTTGTGGCGGGGGAGACTTGCGAGGAACAGGAACAAGTTGTGGAAGGGGAAACTTGCGAGGGACAGGATTATGTTGTGGCGTGGGAGACGTGAGAGGGACAGGAGGAGGCCCCTGCGTGGGAGACGTGCGAGGGACAGGAGGAGGCACAGGCGGGGGAGACGTGCGAGGGACAAGAGAAGGCGGCGTCGAGGAACGACGTGCGAGGGACCTGAGAATGCGGCGGCGGGGGAGACGTGAGGGACAGGAGAAGGTGGGCTAGTAATGCGTGCGAGGGACAGGAGAAGGTGGGCGGGTAATGCGTGCGAGGGACAGGAGGAGGCTGCGGCGGGGAAGACGTGCGAGGGACAGGAGGAGGCTGCGGCGGGGAAGGCGTGCGAGGGACAGGAGAAGGCGGCGGCAGGGGAGACGTGCGAGGGACAGGAGAAGGTGGGCGGGTAATGCGTGCGAGGGACAGGAGGAGGCGGCGCTTGGGAGACGTGAGGGACTGGAGAAGATTAGGGGAAGGCCATCTAGGGAAAGAGAAGGTGGCGGGGAAGGATTGAGAGGGACAGGAGGAGGCTGGCGGGGAAGACCTGCGAGGGACTGGAGAAGGTGGCGGGGAAGGCGTGAGCGATAGGAGTAGGCGGTGGTTGGGAAGACCTGAGAAAAGGAAGAGGCGGTGGTGGAGGATCCTGCAAGGGAAAGGAGGAGGTGGTGGTGGGTGGCGTGAGGGAAAGTAGGAGCTGGTGGCGGGGTGGTGTGAGGGAAAGTAGAAGGCGGTGGTGGGGGTGGCGAGGGAAAGTAGATGAGGTGGTGGGGTGGCGTGAGGGAAAGTAGGAGGCGGTGGCGGGGTGGCGTGAGGGAAAGTAGGAGGCGGTGGCGGGGTGGCGTGAGGGAAAGTAGGAGGCGGTGGCGGGGTGGTGAGTGAGGGAAAGTAGGAGGTGGTGGTGGGGGTGGCGTGAGGGAAAGTAGGAGGCGGTGGTGGGGTGGCGTGAAAGGGAGCGGTGGCGGGGTGGCGTGCGAGGGAAAGTAGAGCCGGTGGTGGCGGGGTGGGTGGCGTGAGGGAAAGTAGGAGCTGGTGGTGGGGGTGGCGTGAGGGAAAGTAGGAGCTGGTGGCGGGGTGGCGTGAGGGAAAGTAGGAGCTGGTGGCGGGGTGGCGCGAGGGAAAGTAGGGAGCTGGTGGCGGGTGGCGTGCGAGGGAAAGTAGGAGCTGGTGGCGGGTGGTGGCGAGGGAAGAGGGATGGTGGCGGGGTGGCATGCGAGGGAAAGTAGGAGCTGGTGGCGGGTATGGCATGTGAGGGAAAGGAGCCGGTGGCGGGGGTGGCGTGAGGGAAAGTAGGAGCTGGTGGCGGGGTGGTGCGAGGGAAAGTAGGAGCCGGTGGTGGGGTGTGAGGGGAAAGTAGGAGCCGGTGGCGGGGTGGCGTGCTAGGGAAAGTAGGAGCCGGTGTGGGGTGGCATGCGAGGGGAAAGTAGGAGCTGGTGGCGGGGTGGCGTGCGAGGGAAGTAGGAGCCGGTGGCGGGGTGGTGCGAGGGAAAGTAGGAGCTGGTGGTGGGGTGGCAAGGGGAAGTAGGGAGGTGGTGGGTGCGAGGGAAAGTAGGAGCCGGTGGCGGGGTGGCAGGAGGGAAGTAGGAGCTGGTGGCGGGGGGTGGCGTGCGAGGGAAGTAGGAGCCGGTGGCGGGGTGGCATGCGAGGGAAGAGGAGCCGGTGGCGGGGTGGCGTATGAGGGAAAGTAGTAGGCGGTGGCATGGATGGCATGCGAGGGAAAGTAGGAGGTGGTGGCGGGGGTGGCGTGCGAGGGAAGTTAGGAGCCGGTGGCGGGGGTGGCATGCAAGGGAAAGTAGGAGCCGGTGGCGGGGGTGGCATGCGAGGGAAGTTAGGAGCCGGTGGCGGGGTGGCGTGCGAGGAAAGGAGGAGGTGGTGGGGTGTGGAGGGAAAGTAGGAGCTGGTGGCGGGGTGGCGTGAGGGAAAGTAGGAGGCGGTGGCGGGGCGTATGAGGGAAGTAGGAGGCGGTGGCGGGGGTGCGTGCGAGGGAAAGGAGGAGGTGGTGGGGGTGGCGTGAGGGGAAGGAGGAGCCGGTGGCGGGTGGGCGAGGAAAGGAGGAGGCGGTGGCGGGGGTGGCGTGCGAGGGACAGAACGAGGAGTGGTGGCGGGGTGGCGAGGAGGAAAGGAGGAGGCGGTGGCGGGTGGCGTGGAGGACAGGAGGAGGCGGTGGTGGGGGTGGCGAGGGACAGGAGGCGGTGGCGGGGTGTGGTGAGGGAAAGGAGGAGGCGGTGGCGGGGGTGGCGTGCGAGGGACAGGAGGAGGCGGTGGAGGGCGTGGCGTGCGAGGGCCACGAGGAGGCGGTGGCGGGGGTGGCGTGCGAGGGCCAGGAGGAGGCGGTGGCGGGGGTGGTGGAGGGACAGAGGAGGCGGTTGCGGGGGTGGCGTGAGGGAAGGAGGAGGCGGGGTGGCGTGCGAGGGACAGGAGGAGGTGGCGGGGTGGCGTGCGAGGGACAGGAGAGGCGGTGGCGGGTGGTGCACGGACAGGAGGAGGCGGTGGCTGGGGTGGCGTGCGAGGGACACGACGAGGCGGTGGCGGGTGTGGCGTGCGAGGGACAGGGAGGAGGCGGTGGGGTGACGTGCGAGGGACAGGAGGAGGTGGCGGGTGGCGTGCGAGGACAGGAGGAGGCGGTGG
The DNA here is from genome assembly GCF_024679095.1 of Eriocheir sinensis. Taxonomy (NCBI): domain Eukaryota; kingdom Metazoa; phylum Arthropoda; class Malacostraca; order Decapoda; family Varunidae; genus Eriocheir; species Eriocheir sinensis. Next base: position 155,789 of record NW_026110430.1, read on the forward strand.
CGGTGGGGTGGAGGAGGGACAGGAGGAGGCGGTATGGGGTGGCGAGGGACCGGAGGAGGCGGTGGCGGGGGTGGCGTGCGAGGGACAGGAGGAGGCGGCGGGGGGTGGCGTGAGGGACAGGAGGAGGTGGCGGTGGGGGTGGCGTGGAGGGACAGGAGAAGGCAGTGATGGGTACGGCGTGCGAGGGACAGGAGGAGGCGAGGGCGGAGGTGGCGTGCGAGGGACAGGAGGTGGTGGTGTCGGGGGTGGCGTGCAATGGACTGGAGGATTCGGTGGCGGGGGGTCGTGCGAGGGACAGGAGGAGGCGGTGGCGGTGGCGGGGGTGGCGAGGGACAGGAGGAGGCGGTGGCGGGTGTGGCGTGCGAGGGACAGGAGGAGGCTGTGGCGGGGGTGGCGTGCGAGGGACAGGAGGAGGCGGTGGCGTGGGTGTGTGAGGGACAGGAGGAGGCGGTGGCGGGGGTGGCGTGGAGGGACAGGAGGAGGGTGGTGGGGTGGCGTGGGAGGGACAAGAGGAAGCGGTGGCGGGGTTGGCGTGGGAGGGACAGGAGGAAGCGGTGGCGGGGTTGGCGTGGGAGGGACAGGAGGAAGCGGTGGCGGGGTTGGCGTGGGAGGGACAGGAGGAAGCGGTGGCGGAGGTGGCGTGCGAGGGAAAGGAGGAGGCGGTGGTGGGGTGGCGCGAGGGACAGGAGGAGGCGGTGGGGTGGCGTGCGAGGGACAGAGGAGGCGGTGGCGGGTGGCGTGCGAGGGACAGGAGGAGGTGTGGCGGGGTGGCGTGAGGGACAGGAGGAGGCGGTGGGGGTGGCGTGCGAGGGACAGGAGGAGGTGGCGGGGTGGCGTGAGGGACAGGAGGAGGCGGTGGCGGGGTGGCGTGCGAGGGACAGGAGGCGGTGGTGGGGTGTGAGGGACAGGAAGGAGGCGGTGGCGGGGTGGCGTGCGAGGGAGGAAGGAGGCGGTGGGGTGGGGTGGCGAGGGACAGGAGGAGGTGGCGGGGTGGCGTGCGAGGGACAGGAAGGCGGTGGCGTGGGTGGCGAGGGACAGGAGGAGGCGGTGGGGGTGGTGGCTGGCGACGGACATGAGGAGGCGGTGGCGGGGGTGGCGTGCGAGGGACAGGAGGAGTCGGTGGCGGGGGTGGCGTGCGAGGGACAGGAGGAGGCGGTGGCGGGGGTGGCGTGCGAGGGACAGGAGGAGGCGGCGGCGGGGGTGTCGTGCGAGGGACAGGAGGAGGCGGTGGCGGGGGTGGCGTGCGAGGGACAGGAGGAGGCGGTGGCGTGGGTGGCGTTCGAGGGACAGGAGGAGGCGGGGGCGGGGAGGAGGAGGCGGTGGGGGGTGGCGTGCGAGGACAGGAGGCGGTGCGAGGGACAGGGAGGTGGTGGGGGGTGCTGAGGGACAGGAGGAGGCGGTGGCGGGTTGGCGTGAGGGACAGGAGGAGGCGGTGGCGGGGTGGCGTGAGGGACAGGAGGAGGCGGTGGCGAGGTGGCGTTCGAGGGACAGGAGGAGGCGGTGGCGAGGTGGCGTGAGGGACAGGAGGAGGCGGTGAGGGTGGCGTTCGAGGGACAGGAGGAGGCGGTGGCGAGGTTCGAGGGCCAGGAGGAGGCGGTGTCGAGGTTGGCGTTCGAGGGACAGGAGGAGGCGGTGGCGAGGTTGGCGTTCGAGTGACAGGAGGAGGCGGTGGCGAGGTTGGCGTTCGAGGGACAGGAGGAGGCGGTGGCGAGGTGGCGTCTGAGGGACAGGAGGAGGCGGTGGCGAGGTTGGCGTGAGGGACAGGAGGAGGCGGTGAGGTTGGCGTTCGAGGGACAGGAGGAGGCGGTGGCGAGGTTGGCGTCCGAGGGACAGGAGGAGGCGGTGGCGAGGTTGGCGTGAGGGACAGGAGGAGGCGGTGGCGAGGTGGCGTTCGAGGGACAGGAGGGAGGGACAGGAGGAGGTGGCGAGGGTGGTGGCGAGGGGACAGGAGGAGGCGGTGGGGGTGGCGTGCGAGGGACAGGAGGAGGGTGGCGAGGTTGGCGTGAGGGACAGGAGGAGGCGGTGGCGGTTGGCGTTCGAGGGACAGGAGGAGGCGGTAGGGTGGCGTGAGGGACAGGAGGAGGTGGCGAGGTTGGCGTGAGGGACAGGAGGAGGCGGTGGGTGGCGTTCGAGGGACAGGAGGAGGCGGTGGCGAGGGGTGGCGTGCGAGGGACAGGAGGAGGTGGCGTGGGGGTGTGAGGGACAGGAGGAGGCGGTGGCGGGGTGGCGTGCGAGGGACAGGAGGAGGTGGCGTGGGGGTGGCGTGCGAGGGACAGGAGGAGGTGGCCGGGCTGGCGTTCGAGGGACAGGAGGAGGCGGTGGCGAGGTTGGCGTTCGAGGGACAGGAGGAGGCGGTGGCGAGGACAGGAGGAGGTGGCGAGGTTGGCGTTCGAGGGACAGGAGGAGGCGGTGAGGGTGGCGTTCGAGGGACAGGAGGAGGCGGTGGCGAGGTGGCGTTCGAGGGACAGGAGGAGGCGGTGGCGAGGTGGCGTTCGAGGACAGGAGGAGGCGGTGGCGGGGGTGGCATGCGATGGACAGGAGGAGGCGGCGGTGGCGAGGTTGGCGTTCGAGGGACAGGAGGAGGAGGCGGTGGCGAGGTGGCGTTCGAGGGACAGGAGGAGGCGGTGGCGAGGTGGCGTGAGGGACAGGAGGAGGCGGTGGAGTGGTTGGCGTGCGAGGGACAGGAGGAGGCGGCGGTGGCGAGGTGGCGTTCGAGGGACAGGAGGAGGCGGTGGCGAGGTTGGCGTTCGAGGGACAGGAGGAGGCGGTGGGGTGGCGTTCGAGGGACAGGAGGAGGTGGCGAGGTTGGCGTTCGAGGGACAGGAGGAGGCGGTGGCGAGGTTGGCGTGCGAGGGACAGGAGGAGGTGGCGGGGATGGCGTGCGAGAGATAGGAGTTGGAGGTGGCGTGGTTGGCGTTCGAGGGACAGGAGGAGGCGGTGGCGAGGTTGGCGTTCGAGGGACAGGAGGAGGCGGTGGCGAGGTTGGCGTTCGAGGGACAGGAGGAGGCGGTGGAGAGGTTGGCGTGCGAGGGACAGGAGGAGGCTGTGGAGATGTTGGCGTGCGAGGAACAGGAGGAGGCGGTGGCGAGGTTGGCGTGCGAGGGACAGGAGGAGGCGGTGGCGAGGTTGGCGTCCGAGGGACAGGAGGAGGTGGCGAGGTTGGCGTGAGGGACAGGAGGAGGCGGCGAGGTTGGCGTTCGAGGGACAGGAGGAGGCGGTGGCGAGGTTGGCGTTCGAGGGACAGGAGGAGGCGGTGGCGAGGTTGGCGTTCGAGGGACAGGAGGAGGTGGCGAGGTCGGCGTTCGAGGGACAGGAGGAGGCGGTGGCGAGGTTGGCGTGCGAAGGACAGGAGGACGCGGTGGAGAGGTTGGCGTGCGAAGGACACGAGGAGGCGGCGGCGGGGATGGCGTGCGGGGAGAGGAGGAGGTGGTGGCGGGGTGGCGTGCGATGGACAGGAGGAGGCGGTGGCGGGGGTGGCGTGCGATGGACAGGAGGAGGCTGTGGCGGGGTGGCGGGACAGGAGGATGTGGTGGGTGGTGACATTCGAGGGACAGGAGGCGGCGGCGGGGATGGCGTGCGGGGGAGAGGAGGAGGCGGTGGCGTGCATGGCGTTCGATGGCCAGGAAGAGGCGGTGTCTTAGGTGGCCTGCGAGTGACAGGAGGAGGCGGTAACGTGGGTGGCGTGAGGGACAGGAGGAGGCGGTAACGTGGGTGGCGAGCGAGGGACAGGAGGAGGTGGCGTGGGGTGGCGTGCGAGGGACAGGAGGAGGCGTAACGTGGGTGGCGTTCGAGGGACAGGAGGAGGCGGTGTAGAGGTTGGCGTGCGAGGGACAGGAGGAGGCGGTAACGGGGGTGGCGTGCGAGGGACAGGAGTAGGCGGTAATGGGTGGTGTGAGGGACAGGAGGAGGCGGTAACGTGGGTGGCGTGCGAGGGACAGGAGGAGGCGGTAACGTGGGTGGCGTGCGAGGGACAGGAGGAGGCGGTAACGTGGGTGGCGTGCGAGGGACAGGAGGAGGCGGTAACGTGGGTGGCGTGCGAGGGACAGGAGGACGCGGTGGTGTGGGTGGCGTGCGAGGGACAGGAGGAGGCGGTGGCCTGGGTGGCGTGCGAGGGATAGGAGGAGGCGATCACGGGGGTGGCGTGCGAGGGACAGTAGGAGACGGTGGTGGTGGCGTGCGAGTGACGGGATGAGGCGGTGGCGTGGGTGGCGTGCGAGGGACAGGAGGAGGCGGTGGCGGGTGGCGTGCGAGGGACAGGAGGAGGCGGTAACGTGGGTGGCGTGTGAGGGACAGGAGGAGGCGGTGGCCGGGTTGGCGGCCGAGTGACAGGAGGAGGCGGTAACGTGGGTGGCGTGCGAGGGACAGGAGGAGGCGGTTGCGTGGTGGCGTGTGAGTGAAGAGGAGGCGGTGGCGTGGGTGGCGTACGAGGGACAGGAGGAGGCGGTGGCGTGGGTGGCGTCAGAGTGACGGGAGGAGGCGGTGGCGTGGGTGGCGAGCGAGGGACAGGAGGATGCGGTGGCGGGTGGCGTGCGAGGGACAGGAGGAGGCGGTGGCGTGGTGGCGTTCGAGGGACCTGAGGAGGCGGTGGCTTAGGTGGCATGTGAGAGACAGGAGGAGGCGGTGGCGTGGGTGGCGTGCGAGGGACAGGAGTAGGTATTCGTATATATTTTGAAACAAATTTACATTGTTTTATATGTATTTTGCATATCTATTTCAATACAAATTTACCTTATTGTATGTGCATTTTGAATATTTATTGTAATACAAATTTTAAAAATTTATGTGTTTTTTGGTATATATATTTTTATAAAAAATTCGTTATTTTATGGGTATTTTGCATCTTTATTTTCATACAAATTTATATTATTTTATTAATATTCTGTGTATTTATTTTGATACGATTTTACATTATTCTATTTGTGTTTTGTATATAATTTATATACATATTTACATTATTTAATGTGTATTTTGTATATATATTTCATACAATTTTACGTTATTTTAAGTGTATTTGTTTATATATTTTCATTCAAACTTACATTATTTTATGTGTATTTTGTATATGTAATTCAATACAAATTTGCCTCATTTTATGTGTATTTTGCATATCTATTTTCAAACAAATTTAAATAATTTTTGTGTGTTTTTGTATATATTTTTATACAAATTTTAGTTATTTTATTTGTATTTTTTATATATATTTTCCTACAAATATACATTCTTTTATTGGAATTTCATCTATTTATTCTAATACGAATTTACTTTATTTTATGTGTATTTTGTATATATATTTTTCTACGTATTTACATTATTTTATGTGTATTTTGTATATATATCTTCATAAAAATTTACTATATTTTATTATGTGTATTCGTATATAATTTGATACAAATTTTATACAAATTCATGTTATTTTATGTGTATTTGTATATATATTTTCATACAAATTTATATTATTGTATGTGCATTTTTACATATATTTCATTACAAATTTACATTATTTTATGTTTATTTTGTATATATATTTCATTCATTTTTAAATTATTTTATGTGTATATTTTTATTTGTATAGATTTCTATAGAAATATATATACAAAAATACACATGCAATGATGTAAATACGTATAAAAATATAAATACAAAATACACATTAAATAATGTAAATTCGTGTCAAAATAAATAAACAAAATATCAATAAAAGAATGTGTATTTGTATGAAAATAGATATACAAAATACACATAAAATAACGTAAATTTGTATACAAAATGATTTAAATTTTTATGAAAATAAACATACAAAATACACATAAAATTAGGTAGATTTGTATTGATATACATATACAAAATACACTTAAAATAACGTAAATTTGTATAAAAAAATTATATATATATATATATATATATATATATATATATATATATATATATATATATATATACGTATATATATATATATATATATATATATATATATATATATATATATATATATATATATATATATATATATATATATATATATATATATATATATATATATATATATATATATATATATATATATATATATATATATATATATATATATATATATATATATATATATATTTATAGATACTCTTAAAATAAAGTAAATTTGTAACAAATATATATACAAAATACACATTAAATAATGTAAATATGTATAAAAAAATATATACAAAACACAAATAGAATAATGTAAAATCGTATCAAAAATAAATACACAGAATATTAATAAAATATTGTAAATTTGTATGAAAATAAAGTTGCAAAATATATAAAATAAAGCATTTTTTATAAAAATATATATACCAATATACACATAAAATATTAAAATTTGTATTAAAATAAATATAAAAAATGCACATACAATAAGGTAAATTTGTATTGAAATAGATATGCAAAATACATCTAAAACAATGTAAATTTGTTTCAAAATATATATACGAATACACATAAAATAACGTAGATTTCTATAAAAATATATACAAAATACACATAAAATGAAGTAAATACGTATAAAAAAGGGAATACAAAATACATAAAATAATGTAAAATCAATCAAAATAAATAAACAAAATACCAGTAAAAGAATGTGTATTTGTATAAATATAAATATTCAATATATTAATAAAATATTGTAAATTTGTATAAAACTATATAAAAATACACATAAGTAATTAAATCTGTATGAAAATAGATATACAAAATACGGCTAAAATAAGATAAATTTGAATTGAAATGTATATACAAAATACATAAAATAATGTAAATTTGTATCAAAATATTTATACAAATACATATAATAACATAGATTTGTTTGAAAATATATAAACAAAATACACATTAAGTAATGTATATACGTATAAAAAATATGTACAAAATACACATATAATCGTGTAGTTCGTATCAAAATAAATAAACAAAATAGCAATAAAATAATGTAAATTTGTATGAGAAAACATATACAAATAACGCAAATTTCTATAAAAATATATGTAAAAAAATGCACATAAAATAAAGTAAATTTGCTGGAGTAGGTAGGAAGACACCTACCGAACGGCGCAAGCCACTCCTGGTGAGGTATATATGGAGGTGAGAAGGAGCTGAAGCCTCCAAAGACCCTTCCCATGTCCTCACTAACTGTTTCCTATTGTCTCACCAACACCGGAGAGTAGTTCAGCATGCTCTCTAAAGACAGATCCTATCTTTATCCACACCACACTACATTCTCACAACATATACACCTTTTTCCAAAATTAAAATTTAAAAATGGCGCACATACACAAAGCCTCGGAGTCCCTGCCTGGGGACCACAATTCCCCAGGAGGACTCCTTCTGGCTGCCGACCCGAGAGGTGTCTTGATAACCTCGAACCTCTTTCTTCTCAATTTCTGCAACATTCGCGGTCTTCGCTCTGATTTTCATTCTGTGGAACATCATCTCCTCCTCTAAACCTCACCTTCTTCCTTACTGAAACACAGGTTTCTGAGGCTACTGACAGCAATCTCTACTCTGTTCCTCCTACTATCTCTATCCTAAATTTCAATCCAAAGCTGGATGTTGCGCCTACGTGCGCAACGACATCACTTGCTCTCGTGCCCACGACCTTGACTCTTCTGAATTTTCCACCATATGGTTAAGACTTCACTGTCATTCTATTACTAAATACATCTGTGCTGTTTATCTCTCACCTAACTCTACCAACTATGTAAAATTCTTTGACTATTTGAATTCTAAAGTGGAGCACATCTTGACCCACTCTCCTTCGCTGAAAACTCCATCCTAGGAGATTTCAATGTTCACCACCAGCTTTGGCTTTCATCCTCTTTCACTGACCATCCTGGTGAACAAGCCTACAACTTTGCTATCCTCAACGACCTAGAGCAGTTGGTCCAGCACCCTACACGTATTCCTGACCGTCTTGGAGATCGGCCCAACATTCTAGACCTCTTCGTTACCTAGAACCCTTCTGCTTATTCTATCAAACTGTTCTCTCCGTTGGGCTCCGATCACAATCTTATTTCTGCATCTTGTCCTATCGCTCCTGTACACCCTCTGTACCCACCGAAGAGGCGATGCTTCTGGCATTTTGCTTCAGCTTGGTGGGACGACCTGAGGATGTACTTTTACGATTTCCCGAGGAATGATTATTGCTTCCAGGATAGAGACCCCTCTGTGGGTGCTCAGAGCATCACAGAGGTGATTGTCTCTGGAATGGAGGCATACATTCCTCGTTCTTTCTCTACTCCTCACGCTAAAAAGCCTTGGTTTAATCACGCTTGTTCTCGTGCTGTCAATGATAGAGAGGTAGCTCACAAAAGGTACCAGAGCCTTCAAACTAATGCTAATTATGAACTTTACATTTCTGCCCGAAATCGTGCCAAATCTATTCTCCGACTAACCAAAAATTCTTTCATTAATAGAAAATGTCAAACCTTGCTTTCTAACTCTTCCGTGACTTCTGGCATCTAACCAAAAACATCTCCTCCAACTTCACTTCTTCATCTTTCCTCCACTATCAGTCCTGACGGCAACACTGCCGTCTCATCTATCTCTAAGGCTGAACTCTTCTCTCAAACTTTTTCTAAAACTCCACTCTGGACGATTCTGGGCATATTCCTCCCACTCATCCCCCTCTGACTCCTTTATGCCTGTTATAAAGATTCTTCAAAATGATGTTTTCTATGCCCTCTCTGGCCTCAATCCTCAGAAGGCTTATGGACCTGATGGAGTGCCTCCTATTGTCCTTAAAACTGTGCCTCCGTGCTGTCACCCTGCCTGGTCAAACTCTTTCGCCTCTGCCTGTCAACATCTACCTTTCCTTCTTGCTGGAAGTATGCCTTCATACAGCCTGTACCTAAGAAGGGTGACTGCCCAATCCCTCAAACTACCGTCCTATTGCTTTACTTTCTTGTTCATCTAAAGCTTTTGAATCAATCTAACCGGAAGATTCAAAAGCACCTTTCCACTTCTGACCTTCTATCTGATCGCCAGTATGGGTTCCGCAAGAGGCGTTCTACTGGTGATCTCCTAGCCTTCTTAACTGACTCTTGGTCATCCTCTCTTAGCTGTTTCTGGTGAAACTTTTGCTATTGCGCTGGACATATCAAAAGCTTTTGAGAGGGTCTGGCACAAATCTTTGCTTTCTAAACTACCCTCCTACGGTTTCTATCCTTCTCTGTACCTTT